>NC_135824.1:9694434-9994434 GCF_964213995.1 Mustelus asterias
TACTGGTGTAGTTAGTGAAGTTCACTTGTCATCAGAAACACAGGCGATTTCCTAGCTATCTTGTTAGTTGGTATTGAGGAGGTTTGGTGTTGGATTAATTATGGCTGGATATCCAGCTCTGTCTTAAAAATATTCAAAGACTCTGCTTCCACTGCCTTTTGAGGAAGTGAGTTCCAGAGGCTCACTACCCTCTGTGAGAACTAAATTTGCCTCATCTCTGCTTTAAATGGGCGACGACTTATTTTCCAATAGTGACCTCCTAGTTCAAAATTCTCCTGCAAGAGGATACGCCCTCTCCATGTCAGCCCTGTCACACCCCCTCAGGATTTTATGGACAAGCTTCCACAGTCTCCAAATCACGTGTTTCCCACCAGAGGGAGGTGGCGCATGGTTTGCTCGTGGCAGGATTCTCTGGTCTCACCGCGGTCAATTGGAATTCCCATTGACGTCACCCCATGCTGGCAGGAAACCCGCGGGCGGGGGTGCTCTGCTGGCGGGGCTGGAGAATCCTGCCTGCGTGAATGGCCGGAGAATTCCGGCCGATATGTTTCGATCAAGTCGCTTCCTATTCTTCTAAACTCCAGGTGATACAAGTCCAACTTACTAAATTAAATGAAATTAAGACTTCTCACATGTGGTCCTTGGACTTGTGCGTAATCGTTTGCTTGTTGGGGAATAACTCCATCATCTTCAGAGGATATTCCTCAACAAATACCTAGAAAAACATGAGTGTACTGCCAAATTAAGTCAAGCCATTTTGAGGCAATAATGAAGTTAGCTGGCCATGCAGGGGGTGTGTGTGTGTATATTTGAAAATGCGCATGATAAGGCACCATATAGAGAGCTTGTTGATCAAATTATAGCTCATGGTGTTACGGTAACACAGAAAGGGAAGTTGCCTCAAGGGCAGTAAATGAAAATAGTGACTAATGGATGATTTGGGGACTGACAGGATGTAAACAGTGACATTGCAAAGGAGACAAAGGATTAAAAACCATTGCTGGGGCCCCAATTCCAATATTCCAATCCATGTTTTATGACAGAGGCAGTCGCCTAGGTGACTGACACAGCAAGTGCTCAAGGAGTGTGTGTGAGTCAGGAGCAGATGGGTGAGAAAGAAAGTGATAATTACTAACTTGGTTTTGCTTAAGAACCAGAACATCAGAGCAGCAGTGATCCATTTGATTCACGAGCCAGCTTCTCTATTTTGTTCTTTCTTTTCAATCCATTTTTTTTCCCTTATTGATGATCTCAATCAAGTTTGCATCATGTCTCTAGAGGTCTATAAAATAATTAGGGGCATAGATCAGATAGTCAATATTTTTTCCCAATGGTAGGGGAGTCTAAAACTAGAGGGCATAGGTTTAAGGTGAGAGGGGAGGGTTCAGAGGGGCATTTTTTTCACACAGAAGATGGTGAGTGTCTGGAACATGCTGCCAGAGGTAGTAGTAGAGGCGGGTACAATTTTGTCTTTTAAAAAGCATTTAGAGAGATCTTGGGGTCCATATCCACAGATCTCTAAAGGTTGCCACTCAAGTGGATAGAGCTGTGAAGAAGGCCTACAGTGTGTTAGCTTTTATTAACAGGGGGTTGGAGTTTAAAAGCCGTGGGGTTATGCTGCAACTGTACAGGACCTTGGTGAGACCACATTTGGAATATTGTGTGCAGTTCTGGTCACCTCACTATAAGAAGGATGTGGAAGTGCTGGAGAGAGTGCAGAGGAGATTTACCAGGATGCTGCCAGGTTTGGAGGGTAGGTCTTATGAGGAAAGGTTGAGGGAGCTCGGGCTGTTCTCTCTGGAGTGGAGGAGGCTGAGGAGAGACTTAATAGAGGTTTATAAAATGATGAAGGGGATAGATAGAGTGAACGTTCAAAGACTATTTCCTCGGGTGGATGGAGCTATTACAAGGGGGCATAACTGTAGGGTTCATGGTGGGAGATATAGGAAGGATATCAGAGGTAGGTTCTTTACGCAGAGAGTGGTGTGGAATGGACTGCCTGCAGTGATAGTGGAGTCAGACACTTTAGGAATATTTAAGCGGTTATTGGATAGGCACATGGAGCACACCAGGATGATCGGGAGTGGGATAGTTTGATCTTGGTTTCAGATAAAGCTTGGCACAACATCGTGGGCCGAAGGGCCTGTTCTGTGCTGTACTTTCTATCTATCTATCTGGACAGCTACACGGGTAAGATGGGTATAGAGGGATATGGGCCAAACACGGGCAATTGGGACTAGCTTAGGGGTTTAGAAAAAAAGGGCAGCATGGACAAGTTGGGCCGAAGGGCCTGTTTCCATGCTGTAAACCTCTATGGCTCTATGTCCTTTATTAAAACTTTATTTCCGAGTGTGCAAGTAGGCTTACATTAATACTGCAGTGAAGTTACTGTGAAAATCCCCTAGTCGCCACACTCCGCCTCCACCTGTTCGGGTACACTGAGGGAGAATTTACCATGGCCAATACACCTAACCAGCACGTCTTTGGGACTGTGGGAGGAAACCGGAGCAGCCAGAGGAAACCCATGCAGACACGGGAAGAACGTGCATACTTCGCAAAGACAGTGATCCAAACTAGGAATCAAACTCGGGTCCCTGGCCCTGTGAGGCAGCAGTGCTAACCACTGTGCCACTGTGCCGCCATGCTAAATGGATTGGCCTTGCTAAATTGTTCTTTGGTGTCCATAGATATGGAGGTTAGAGGGGTTTACTGAGTAGATACGTGGGGTTAGGGGAAAGAGTGGGGGAGGTGGGGGCGGTGGTGGGCATGCTTAAGATTCTCGGTTAAAGAGTCAGTCCAGACTTGATGGGCCAGTTGGCGCTCACCACTGCACCAACGTGCCAGCTTTCCTCCTTAAAGCATTCACTTAATTTGTTATTGAATGGTAGGAGTTGCAACTTAGCGATAATACCAGGATCTACTTCCAGCAGTGGAATGCTAAACTTCTCGCCTGCCTCCAGAAGTTTATACTTTGAGAAGAAGCAAAAGATTGTGTGAAAAGAACCCCAAAGGACAGATTCTACTTGTTAGTTAGTGGTGTTTATTGATAATGACAGACCGAGGATTAGAGAGAACCTGTTTCTCCCTCTGTCACACACCACTGCACCATCTGTCTCACACATAAGCAAGGTGGATGTAGGTCTACACGTGGAGGTAGATTTAACTTCAATGGACTTTTCAGGTCAAACAACTTCTGGCTGTAGTACAAACTTCCTGTTGCTTGGATGTGTCAAAAAATGGTTTCGACCAAAAACATTAATCAGCGGGGGTCTTCGAGAGGATTGTATCACCCTTGTAGTGAAGAACAAAGAACCATACAGGCCAGGAACAGGCCCTTCGGCCCACCAAGCCTGCGCCAACACATGACGTCTTTCTAAACAAAAGACCTTTTGCCTCGACAGGTAAATATGTGGGGTTATGGGGATTATGCCTGGGTGGGATTATTGTTGGTGCAGGCTCGATGGGCCGAAAGGCCTCCTTCTGCACAGTAGGAATTCTAGGCGGCACGGTAGCACAGTGGTTAGCACTGCTGCTTCACAGCTTCAGGGACCTGGGTTCGAATCCTGGCTCGGGTCGCTTTCTGAGTGGGGTTTGCACATTCTCCCCGTGTCTGCGTGGGTTTCCTCCGGGTGCTCCGGTTTCCTCCCACAGTCCAGAGATGTGCGGGCTAGGTTGATTGGCCATTCTAAATGGCCCCTTACTGTCCCGGGATGCATAGGTTAGAGGGGTTAGTGGGTAAAGATGTAGGGATGTGTGGATAGGGCCTGGGTGGGATTGTGGTTGGTGCAGACTCGATTGGCCGAATGGCCTCTTTCTGCACTGTAGGATTCTATGATTTATGCTATGATTCTACGCGATCCGTATCCCTCTATTCCCTGCCTATTCATGTTTAACGATTAATATAAATGTTGGGAATTGAGAGGTTAAATGGCTGGGTGTATATGACCAGCGTTAAAACTAGAAGCAGGAATGGAAGGAAAGTAGATATATAGTCAGGCCAGGATTGGCACCTTTTGCAAAGCCCAAAATGAAACAGGGGGCAAAAGGGAGGAGGGGGAGATGGGATAGTATAAGGTCAATTATTTAGTAGACGGACAGAGGAAGTGGATAGGCGACGGACTGGAGGAGAGGTCCAAATGATGAGTGCATTATAAGATACAGAATAAACAAATTGGGGGGAAAAGGGGGCTTTAATGGATTCTTTTGAATCTCAGTTACATGTTAACATTTCCAGACACACCAATGAATCCCACTCATAGGATCCCTACAATGCAGAAGGAGGCCATTCGGCCCATCGTATCTGCACAGACTTTCCGACAGAGCATCTTTCCCAGGCCCATCCCCCGCCCTATCCCTGTAACCCATCATCATAGAATACTTACAGTGCAGAAGAAGGCCATTCTCCAGCCTTTTACCCCACCAATTCCCCTAACCTACACACCTTGGGACACTAAGGGGCAATTTAGCATGGCCAATCCCCCAACCTGCACGACACCTTTGGATTGTGGGAGAAAACCCACTTGGTTATCTGAAAGCTCAGGAATGGGCAGCCCGGTGGCACAATGGTTAGCACTGGTGCCTCACAGCACCAGGGATCTGGGTTCAATTCCGGCCTCGGGTCACTGTCTGTGATGAGTTTGTACATTCCCCCTGTGTCTGCGTGGGTTTCCTGCGGGTGCTCCAGTTTCCTCCCACAGTCTAAAGATGTGTGGGTTAGGTTGATTGGCCATGCTAAATTGACCCTAGTGTCAGGGGGATTTGCTAGGGTAAATATGTGGGGTTATGGGGATAGGGTGGGATTGTGGTTGGTGCAGACTCGATGGGCTGAATAGTCTCCTTCTGCACTGTAGGGAATCTATGATTCTAACTGATTGGGTTAAAATCCCCATGGGTTGCAGCAAGGCGATGTAGGGAGAACAAGCATCCAAATAGCTCTGAACAGGTTCTGGCTATGTAGATTAAAATGTGACTGATTGTTGGAGGAAGTAGCCATTATTCTCGCAAAGAAACTCAACAAGTTTGAAGCTGAGGGGGTGGGGAAGAGTTCTCAACTTCCTGTAATGCTGTATTCTATTGCAGCCACTCACTGCTGATCTACCCCTCTTGGGATTTTTTAAAAGATTGTTCTTTCCCTTTAAGCATACTTAGAACCTCGCTCTTTGAATCCCCCCTCTTCATCATATGGTAGAAAAGCACTGCTGGCTCCATATCAGCAGTACACGTTCCAAGGGACATTTTAATTTTAACCACCCATCCAGTTAATGGTGCAGTAATTAATAACAAAATATTTGCTCACTTGTATTTAACATTCAGTAAGGAGAGTCGTGCTGCAGTAACTGTTGATCCCGCTGCCACAGACTTGCGAAATTAATTTACTTACACTCAAAATGTATTGTTTTCAAATACGGCGAATAGGACAAGGGCACTGTTGAGGTGGCAATCCAATGCTGTGTGCTGTTGGCAGTGGTTTTGATGGCTGCAGTCTTTCAAAATCCAAAAGATGTGTGGGTTAGGTGGATTGGCCATGCTAAAATTGCCCCTTAGTGTCAGAGGTAAATGCATGGGGTTAGTGCATGGATAGTCAGAAGCTTTTTCCCAGGGTGGAAGAGTCAATTTACTCGGGGGCATACGTTTAAGGTGCGAGGGGCAAAGTTTAAAGGAGATGTACGAGGCAAGTTTTTTTTACAGAGGGTAGTGGGTGCCTGGAACTCGCTGCCAGGGGAGGTAGTAGAAGCAGATACGATAGTGACTTTTAAGTGGCGTCTTGACAAATACCTGAATAGGATGGGAATAGAGGGACATGGTCCCCGGAAGGGTAGGGTGTTTTAGTTAAGTCGGGTAGCATAGTCGGTGCAGGCTTGGAGGGCCGAAGGGTTATTCCTGTGCTGTAATTTTCTTTGTTCTTTGTTCTTTGTTGTTTATGGAGATAGGGCCTGGGTGGGATTGTGGTCAGTGTAGACTCGATGGGCCAAATGGCCTCCTTCTGCACTGTAGGGATTCCATGATTCTTGTCAAAGGGAAACATTGAATCGAGGGCTCGGGACTGACCTAAGGTAATGGTGTTGTGTGTCAAAGGGAGAATGTGGGTATGTTCTCCACACTGTTCTCAGGGTTGGAAAAATGGACAGGTTGACGCAAAGGACTGAGCTCCACACTGGCCTCTTTTTCTTTTATTCATTCGTGGGACATAGGGGCTGGCATTTATTGTCCATCCCACTTGCCCTTGTTCGAAGGTAGCACAGTGGTTAGCACTGCTGCCTCACAGCGCCAGGGACCCGGGTTCAATTCCGACCTCGGGTCACAGTTTGCACATTCTCCCTGTGTCTGCGTGGGTTTCCTCCGGGTGCTCCGATTTCCTCCCACAATCCAAAGATGTGTGGATTAGGTTGATTGACCATGCTACATTTACCATAGTGTCAGGGGGATTAGCAGAGTAACTGTGTGGGGTTACGGGAATAGGGCCTGGGTGGGATTGTGGTCGGTACAGACTCGATGGACCAAAGGGCCTCTTTCTGTACTGTAGGGATTCTATGATTCTGCCACATTGATGTGGCTCTGGAGTCATATGTAGTCCAGACCAGGTAAGGACAGCAGATTTCCTTCCTTAAAGGACATTAGTGAACCAGATGGGTTTTTCCAACAATCGACATGGTCATTAGTAGATTCTTAATTCCAGATATTTTTTATGGAATTCAAATTCCACCATCTGCCAAGGTGGGATTCGAAATTGAGTCCCCTGAACATAAGCTGAGTTTCTGGATTAATAGTCCAGCGATAATATCTCTTGGCCATCACCTCCTCTTGTACCCTAAAGTGGAGTTTACCGTGAGGATCTGATGTGAATAGAACATAGAACATAGAACATAGAATAGTACAGCACAGAACAGGCCCTTCGGCCCACGATGTTGTGCCGAGCTTTATCTGAAACCAAGATCAAGCTATCCCACTCCCGATCATCCTGGTGTGCTCCATGTGCCTATCCAATAACCGCTTAAATATTCCTAAAGTGTCTGACTCCACTATCACTGCAGGCAGTCCATTCCACACCCCAACCACTCTCTGAATAAAGAACCTACCTCGGACATCCCTCCTATATATCCCACCATGAACCCTATAGTTATGCCCCCTTGTAATAGCTCCATCCACCCGAGGAAATAGTCTTTGAGCGTTCACTCTATCTATCCCCTTCATCATTTTATAAACCTCTATTAAGTCTCCCCTCAATGTATTCATTAGTCTGTGGTAATGAGTACATTAGCACAGGCTCAAACCAGCACTTTGAATCATCGAACATTGCAACACAATCTGGGCACTCAGCCTATGAGCCTTACTCGAGCCCAAACTGCTCCAACCTGCACAGTATTCAGTGCTGAGTTGATAACCTTACGCAGGAAGATCACATTTTAACAGGTAAATGAGATTCGAAACCATTAAAGCCTGTTTTTCCCCAATGCTCCCAATAAAGGCGACACGGTGGCACAGTGGTTAGCACTGCTGCCTCACAGCGCTAGGGATCCGGGTTCAGTTCTGGCCTTGGGTCACTGTCTGTGTGGAGTTTGCACATTCCCCCTGTGTTTGCATGGGTTTCCTCCCACGGTCCAAAGATATGCGAGTTAGAACCATGGAATCCCTACAGTACAGAAGGGGCCCATTCGGCGGATCATAAATCCCCTAGTTGCCACACTCTGACACCTATTCGGGTACACCGAGGGATAATTTAGCATGGCCAATGCACCTAACCAGTACGTCTTTTGAACAGTGGGAAGAAACTGGAGCACCCGGGGGAAACCCATGCAGACACGGGGAGAACGTGCAAACTCCACACAGACAGTGGCCCAAGCCAGGAATTGAACCCGGGTCCCTGACGCTGTGAGGTAGCAGTGCTAACCACTGTGCCACCGTGCCGCTGTGTTCTGGTTTGAAAAGAAAAGACAAAAGAAAAAGTGTTTCAAAAAATGAGAAAGTAATAAACAGACAAACCAATGCAATACCGAGAGCTAATAATACAATAATAGACAATCCCTTTCCAACAATAGAGTTCATTATAATTAACAATAGAGTCCTCTGTAAGTGATAATAGAGTCCATTTTAAGTTATCTTGCAACATTCCGGGATCGCAAATAGTTCATCCAAAAAGTAAGACATATCACTCAGTAATAAATAGGGTCTCTGTGATAAGATCCCACCCGTGATGCCATCGCGTGATTCTGCTTGTAGGGGGGCTGGGTTCAGACAAACAACTAGATTTCCTGTGCTAAAGGTTGGGCTTGATGTGGAGATGCCAGCGTTGGACTGGGGTAAGCACAGTAAGAAGTCTCACAACACCAGGTTAAAGTCCAACTGGTTTATTTGGTAGCAAATACCATAAGCTTTCGGAGCACTGCTCCTTCGTCAGATGGAGTGGATAGCTGGTCTCAAACAGTGCACAGACACACAAATCAAGTTACAGAATACTAATTAGAATGCGAATCTCTAAAGCCAGGTCTGGCTTTAGAGCAGATATCCACTCCATCTGACGAAGGAGCATTGCTCCGAAAGCTTATGGTATTTGCTACCAAATAAACCTGTTGGACTTTAAACTAGTGTTGTGAGACTTCTTACTAAAGGTTGGGTGCAGGTTTTGAGGTTTGTGCTGGCTTGGGTCACGTTGGCTAGAGTCAGGGATTTCCTCTGCTAAAGATTGGTTTGATTGATTTGATTTATTATTGTCACATGTATTAGTATACAGTGAAAAGTATTGTTTCTTGCGTGCTATACAGACAAAGCATACCGTTCATAGAGCAGGAAAGGAGAGAGTGCGGAATGTAGTGTTACAGTCATAGCTAGGGTGTAGAGAAAGATCAACTTAGTGCGAGGTAGGTCCATTCAAAAGTCTGATGGCAGCAGGGAAGAAGCTGTTCTTGAGTCGGTTGGTACGTGACCTCAGACTTTTGTATCTTTTTCCTGACGAAAGAAGGTGGAAGAGAGAATGTCCGGGGTGTGTGAGATCCTAGATTATGCTGGCTGCTTTGCTGAGGCAGCGGGAAGTGTAGACAGAGTCAATGGATGGGAAGCTGGTTTGCATGATGGATTGGGCTACATTCACGACCTTTTGTAATTTCTTGCGGTCTTGGGCAGAGCTGTGATGCAACCAGAAAGAATGTTTTCTATGGTGCATCTGTAAAAGTTGGTGAGAGTCGTAGCTGACATGCCAAATTTCCTTAGTCTTCTGAGAAAGTAGAGGCGTTGGTGGGCTTTCTTAACTATAGTGTCCGCATGGAGGGACCAGGACAGGTTGTTGATGATCTGGACACATAAAAACCTGAAGCTCTCGACCCTTTCTACTTCGTCCCCATTGATGTAGACAAGGGCATGTTCTCCATTATGCTTCCTGAAGTCGATGACAATCTCCTTCGTTATGTTGAGATTGAGGGAGAGATTATTGTCATCGCACCAGTTCATCAGATTCTCTATCTCATTCCTATACTCTGTCTCGTCATTGTCTGAGATCTGACCCACTACGGTGGTGTCATCAGCACATTTGAAAATTGAGTTGGAGGGGAATTTGGCCACATGTTTATAGGTGTACAAGGAGTATAGTAGGGGGCTGAGAACACAGCCTTGTGGGGCACCGGTGTTGAGGATGATCGTTTGGGTGCAGTTGACAAGGTTTGTGTTGGCAAGGGTCATTTCAGGTAGAGTCAGGGACTTCCGATCAATGAGGCTCAAAAGAAGTGAGTTCATTTTTTGGATTTACGGATAAAGGATATTGGACCCAATGACTAACTGTTCAGTCATTGTGACCTTTTGACCTTTCTTAAATTAAAGTTTCATTTGTCAGCAATTGTTTTTTGCAAATAAATCTTTAAAAGCATTCCATCATACAGCCAAGGGTGTATTTAGGAGCTGGCCAGCGACTAGTTAGCAAGGATTAGTTATGGCAGGAAACCACGTGATGGTGAATACATTTCTACAAGAACAGATGGATAGATATTAGCTTTTCACCTCTGCCAAATGGGTTCAGAACTAACCTCGGTCGAAGAGATCAAAATCTCATTTCTTTTGTGATTATAATGGCCCAGTATGCCATTACTTCCATTTTAGTCCAATTTCTGATGGACCCAAATCAGGATAGTGACTGCGGCATGGCATTAAGTTGGGATTCTTACTCAGAGAGCTCCGAGTGGAAAATTTGCACAGTGTGGTGCCAGTTCGGTGCCTTTCAAAGGCAGTGTCTGGTTAAGCACTATTATTGGAAGCAAAGAGGAAGGAGCATTGGTCGAAACATGGACAAAAGAGCTAAAAATCCGAAGGTGAGGTGAACGTGCCTGCCCTTGACACCGAGGCAGCATTTGACCAATTGTGGCCGAAAGAAGCCCGAATGAATTGAAGTCGGTGGGGATCAGCCCCATTTGGATTCTGGCCTCGGGTCGCTGTCTGTGCGGAGTCTGCATTTTCTCCCCGTGTCTGCATGGGTTTCCTCCAAGTGCTCCGGTTTCCTCCCACAGTCCAAAGATGTGCTGGTTAGGTGCATTGGCCATGCTAAATTCTCCCTCAGTGCACCCAAACAGGCACTGGAGTGTGGCAACTAGGGGATTTTCACACTAACTTCATTGCAGTGTTAATGTAAGCTTTACTTGTGACAATAATAAATAAACTTTAAACAGGGGCCCAGAACTGGACTCCAACTCTATTTTTGTGACACTTTTCTTGTAATAACTTGTCTATGTTTCTAACACCTTGGCACAAATCCATTCAAAATGGAAAAACTACACTCAGGACAATAACAACAACAAATTTATACATTGCCTTCAATGTTGTCAGGTGTCCCAAGCTGCTTCACATGAACATTGTCGAACAAAATTGACATTGAGCCTCATTTTCTTTATTCATGGAATCCCTGCAGTGCAGAAGGAGGCCATTCGGCCCATCGAGTCTGCACCGACCACAATCCACCCAGGTCCTATTCACATAAACCTCACATATTTACCCTGCTAATCCTCTGACACTCGAGTCAATTTAGCACGGCCAATCAACCTAACCTGCACATCTTGGACTGTGGGAGGAAACCGGAGCACCCGGAGGAAACCCACGCAGACACGGGGAGAATATGCAAACGCCACACAGACAGTGACCCAAGGCTGGAATTGAACCCAGGTCCCTGACATTGTGAGGCAGCAGTGCTAACCACTGTGCCACCGTGCCGCTCATTCAGGGGGCGTGGGCTTCACTGGCTGGGCCAGCATTGATTGCTCGTCCCTTGTTGCTCTTGAGAAGCTAATAAGGAGATGTGACCAAAAGCTTGGTGAAAGAGGTAGGTTTTAAGGAGCATCTTAAAGGAGGGGAGGGAGAGGTGGAGAGCTGGGTGGGTTAGGTCAGGAATTCCAGAATATAGACCAAGGCAGCTGAGGGCCAATGGGGGAGCAAAATAACAAGAAACAAATAAATTAAGGTACCTTAAAATAGCTTGCAGGTGCTGTATAAATAGACTGTACAGTGGGGACCTATGGTTCATGGAAACTAACGCAGTCACTGCAGCGCATGTGACTTCTGAGCGTCTGCTCTTGGGTTATGTGACCTGTGCCACATGGTTAATTTTCCATAGATCACTGAAGTGCATCCTGAGTTGACCTCACTTTGACGCTCATGAGTTGTATTGTTTTTCACTGCTAGCTCAGTGCATGATCTTGGCAGGATGCCTTCTTCCTCAAATTATTTACAGTCAAACAGTTTGTTTTCCATTCCCTCTGCAAGTTTCCTGTCTCTTCTACGAATGGCACTCCCTTGTGCTACCTTATGGCTTCATTTAATCCAGGTGTCTGTGTGTGTTTCATCTGCCCGTCCATTAAAAAAAAAATCATTTTACGGGATGTGGTGTCACTGGCTGGGTCAGTATTTATTGCCCAGCCCTAATTGCCCTCCATTTCAGAGGGCATTTGAGAGTCAACCACATTGCTGTGGCTCTGGAGTCACGTGTAGGCCAGACCAGGTAAGGATCCATCATTGGACTCCCTAAAGGACATTAGTGAACCAAATGGCTTATCACAACAATGAATCGACTTTTAACTCCAGATACTTACTGAATTCAAATTTCACCGTTTGCCATGGCTCCCCAGAGCATTACCCTGGGTCTCTGGACTCTAGTCTACATGACTATATAGTGACTATATGACTACGCCACCACCTCCCCTCTTCACAGGTGAGCGTAAGAAGGCTTTTCAACTCCACAAGGCCTCATGGTCAAACTCAGTCCAGTTCTCACCCCATAGCCACGAGGATTCCCCTCCCAGCACACATCACAGGATGGGAATTACGAGCAGAAACAAGGGCTGAATTTTCACCCTCCTTGACCCAGAGATGCTGAGACCAACTGGGGCAACCTAATGGCTGAGTTTAGTTAACTCAGCATAGACAGGGGATCGAACTTTGGAAGGTTCAGATCAATATGGATCAATAGCGCGGCGCACAGAGCATTTGTCAGCTAGATCATTGAGGGAGGTTAAAGCTTAAAGAGGAGATGGGAATTGTTGGAGAAAACACTCACTCTTTGCTTCTTCATTCCAAGATTTGCTGTAAGGACACGCAACAACATGTTGGACTTGCCGAGTCTACTGTGTCACGCAAGAGTGCCCCCCCCCCCACCCCTATTCCCCCTCTTTCTAAATCCTCTCAGCACTTGGTCTCATGCCAACTGAGCAACGGTAAATACAGATCAAAGCACTGCATGCAGGCTGACCTTCCCCTTATCCAGCTGATCCATTCATTGTAACACAGACTCCAAGTACAATGTGATTAATTATAATGGGCCTTCAAGAACTAGAGGACTGTATTTATTTATCTGAAGTAAGGCTTGAGTAAGCTGTTTATCACGATGATGTTGGCTATTCAGCACGTGTGTGAGTGCGTGTGTGAGTGCGTGCGCGAGTGCGTGTGACACCTCGTGGTTATAACATAAGATTGTTATAGGTTAATTGTTTACAAGAAGCAAGAATATTTAGAGATTGTAACAGGATATTCGGTTCGAATGGGCCCACGGCTTTTCGACAGTCCAGCTCTATCGAGAACAACAACAGCTCGCATCGATGTAGCACCTTGAATGTAGCATGGCATCCCAAGGTGCTTCACAGGAGGGTTAGATCAGGCTAATAGGCTGGAGGAAATAGATGTTCGGAGGGAGGATGTCCTGGCAGTTTTGAATAAACTGAAGGTCGATAAGTCCCCTGGGCCTGATGAAATATATCCTAGGATTCTTTGGGAGGCAAGGGATGAGATTGCAGAGCCTTTGGCTTTGATCTTTGGGTCCTCGCTGTCCACGGGGATGGTGCCAGAGGACTGGAGAATGGCGAATGTTGTTCCTCTGTTTAAGAAAGGGAATAGAAATGACCCTGGTAATTATAGACCGGTTAGTCTTACTTCGGTGGTTGGTAAATTAATGGAAAAGGTCCTTAGGGATGGGATTTACGACCATTTAGAAAGATGCGGATTAATCCGGGATAGTCAGCACGGATTCGTGAAGGGCAAGTCGTGCCTCACAAATTTGATAGAATTTTTTGAGGAGGTAACTAAGTGTGTTGATGAAGGTAGGGCAGTTGATGTCATATACATGGATTTTAGTAAGGCGTTTGATAAGGTCCCCCATGGTCGGCTTATGATAAAAGGAGGAGGTGTGGGATAGAGGGAAAGTTGGCCGATTGGATAGTAACTGGCTGTCTGATCGAAGACAGAGGGTGGTGGTGGATGGAAAATTTTCGGATTGGAGGCAGGTTGCTAGTGGAGTGCCACAGGGATCAGTGCTTGGTCCTCTGCTCTTTGTGATGTTTATTAATGACTTAGAGGAGGGGGCTGAAGGGTGGATCAGTAAATTTGCTGATGACACCAAGATTGGTGGAGTAGCGGATGAGGTGGAGGGCTGTTGTAGGCTGCAAAGAGACATAGGTAGGATGCAAAGCTGGGCTGAAAAATGGCAAATGGAGTTTAACCCTGATAAATGTGAGGTGATTCATTTTGGTAGGACTAATTTAAATGTGGATTACAGGGTCAAAGGTAGGGTTCTGAAGGCTGTGGAGGAACAGAGAGATCTTGGGGTCCATATCCACAGATCTCTAAAGGTTGCCACTCAAGTGGATAGAGCTGTGAAGAAGGCCTATAGTGTGTTAGCTTTTATTAACAGGGGGTTGGAGTTTAAGAGCCGTGGGGTTATGCTGCAACTGTACAGGACCTTGGTGAGACCACATTTGGAATATTGTGTGCAGTTCTGGTCACCTCACTATAAGAAGGATGTGGAAGCGCTGGAAAGAGTGCAGAGGAGATTTACCAGGATGCTGCCTGGTTTGGAGGGTAGGTCTTATGAGGAAAGGTTGAGGGAGTTAGGGCTGTTCTCTCTGGAGCGGAGGAGGCTGAGGGGAGACTTAATAGAGGTTTATAAAATGATAAAGGGGATAGATAGAGTGAAGGTTCAAAGACTATTTCCTCAGGTGGATGGAGCTATTACAAGGGGGCATAATATAGGGTTCGTGGTGGGAGATATAGGAAGGATATCAGAGGTAGGTTCTTTACGCAGAGAGTGGTTGGGGTGTGGAATGGACTGCCTGCAGTGATAGTGGAGTCAGACACTTTAGGAACATTTAAGCGGTTATTGGATAGGCACATGGAGCACACCAGGATGAAAGGGAGTGGGATACTTGATCTTGGTTTCAGATAAAGCTCGGCACAACATCGTGGGCCGAAGGGCCTGTTCTGTGCTGTACTGTTCTCTGTTCTATGTTTAATCAAGCAAAGTTCAACACAGGTTACTGTGGGAGGCGAGGGAGGAGATTGCGGAGCCTTTGGCGATGATCTTTGCATCGTCGATGGAGACGGGAGAGGTTCCGGAGGATTGGAGGATTGCAGATGTGGTCCCTATATTCAAGAAAGGGAACAGGGACAGCCCGGGAAATTACCGACCGGTGAGTCTAACCTCAGTGGTTGGTAAGTTGATGGAGAGGATCCTGAGAGACAGGATTTATGATCATCTAGAGAAGTTTAGTATGATCAAAAGTAGTCAGCACGGCTTTGTCAAGGGCAGGTCGTGCCTTACGAGCCTGGTTGAGTTCTTTGAAAATGTGACCAAACACATTGACGAAGGAAGAGCGGTGGATGTGGTCTATATGGACTTCAGCAAGGCGTTCGATAAGGTCCCCCATGCAAGACTTCTTGAGAAAGTGAGAGGGCATGGGATCCAAGGGGCTGTTGCCTTGTGGATCCAGAACTGGCTTGCCTGCAGAAGGCAGAGAGTGGCTGTGGAGGGGTCTTTCTCTGCATGGAGGTCAGTGACCAGTGGAGTGCCCCAGGGATCTGTTCTGGGACCCTTGCTGTTTGTCATTTTCATAAATGACCTGGATGAGGAAGTGGAGGGATGGGTTGGTAAGTTTGCTGACGACACCAAGGTAGGTGGTGTTGTGGATAGTTTGGAGGGATGTCAGAAGTTGCAGCGAGACATAGATAGAATGCAAGACTGGGCGGAGAAGTGGCAGATGGACTTCAACCCGGATAAGTGTGTGGTGATCCATTTTGGCAGATCCAATGGGATGAAGCAGCAGTATAATATGAAGGGTACCATTCTTAGCAGTGTAGAGGATCAGAAGGACCTTGGGGTCCGGGTCCATAGGACTCTTAAATCGGCCTCGCAGGTGGAGGATGCGGTCAAGAAGGCGTACGGCGTACTGGCCTTCATTAATCGAGGGATTGAGTTTAGGAGTCGGGAGATAATGCTGCAGCTTTATAGGACCCTGGTTAGACCCCACTTGGAGTACTGCACGCAGTTCTGGTCACCTCGTTACAGGAAAGATGTTGAAGCCATTGAAAGGGTGCAGAGGAGATTTACAAGGATGTTGCCTGGATTGGGGGGCATGCCTTATGAGGATAGGTTGAGGGAGCTTGGTCTCTTCTCCCTGGAGAGACGAAGGATGAGAGGTGACCTGATAGAGGTTTACAAGATGTTGAGAGGTCTGGATAGGGTAGACTCTCAGAGGCTATTTCCAAGGGCTGAAATGGTTGCTACGAGAGGACACAGGTTTAAGGTGCTGGGGGGTAGGTACAGAGGAGATGTCAGGGGTAAGTTTTTCACTCAGAGGGTGGTGGGTGAGTGGAATCGGCTGACGTCGGTGGTGGTGGAGGCAAACTCGTTGGGGTCTTTTAAGAGACTTCTGGATGAGTACATGGGATTTAATGGGATTGAGGGCTATAGATAGGCCTAGAGGTGGGGATGTGATCGGCGCAACTTGTGGGCCGAAGGGCCTGTTTGTGCTGTGGCTTTCTATGTTCTATGTAACACAGAGACACATAATGAGACTTGGTTAAAAAAACTTGGCCAAAGAGGTAAGTTTTAAGGAACATCTTAAAAGAAAGAAAAAGTAATCTGGAGGTGGAGGAAATTCCAGGATTTAGGATCTAAGCAACTGAAGGCATGCTCACCAATTGTACAACCCATCATTTCTTTTATTCATTCATGGGACATGGGTGTCACTGGCTGACCAGCATTTATTGCCCATCCCTAGTTGCCCTTGGAAGGTTGAGAGTCAATCATTGCTGTTATCTGGAGTCACATATAGGAAAGGTTTAGAGGGATATGAGCCAAATGCAGGCAAATGGGGTTAGTTTAGATGGGCTTTTTGGTCGACATGGACCAGTGTGGGCCAAAGGGCCTTTTCTCTGTGTCGTACATTCTAAGATTCTATAACTGGAGCAGATAACATAAATGGGTTCAAGGAATAGCAAAGAAATTAAGGAACATGCTGAGACGAGAGGACGATGGCCTATTGGCATTATCGCTAGACTATTAATCCAGAAATTCAGCTAATGTTCTGGGGACCCGGTTCGAATCCCACCATGGCAGATGGTGGAATTTGAATTCAGTAAAAATATCTGGAATTAAGAATCTACTGATGACCATGAAACCATTGTCGATTGTTGGAAAAACCCGCCTGATTCACTTCCCTAAAAGTCATTAGTGAATCAGATGGGTTTTTCCGACAATGGTTTCATGGTCATCAGTAGATTCTTAATTCCGGATATTTTTAGTCTTTATTTCCACTCTTTATTTCCCTCTTTCTTGCTTGGAGCTGTTTATCCCCCGCACGCTTGCCTTATGAGTTTAAATCCTCCGGCAGCACCTTTGCATTGACACTGCATCATTCTATTCTAAAGCTGGTCCCTTCGAAAGGTGCGCTGGCATCATGAAAAGCAACCCCGTCAAGCTTCATCACGGTGGGTGGAGAAAGCTGGTACCTATTTAACAACTTATCACAGCTTTCAGAAACATCCCACAGCAGGTTACATACTATGAGGGTTGGCTTATGAGGAGAGACTGAGTAGACTGGAACTATACTCATTGGAATTCAGAAGAATGAGGGGGGATCTTATAGAAACATATAAGATTATGAAGGGAATAGATAAGAAAGAAGCAGGGGAGTTGTTTCCACTGGCGGGTGAAACTAGAACTAGGGGGCATGGCCTCAAAATAATGGGAAGCAGATTTAGCCCTGAGTTGAGGAGGAACTTCTTCCCACAAAGGGTTGTGAATCTGTGGAATTCCCTGCCCAGTGAAGCAGTTGAGGCTACCTCATTGAATGTTTTTAAGGCAAGGATAGATACATTTTTGAACAGTAAAGGAATTAAGGGTTATGGTGAGCGGGCGGGTAAGTGGAGCTGAGTCCAGGAAAAGATCAGCCATGATCTTATTAAATGGCGGAGCAGGCTCGATGGGCCAGATGGCCTACTCCTGCTCTTAGTTCTTATGTTCTTATGAACTATATCGAAACACACTCTGTTGTTGTGTATGCAAGGATGCCCGATGTTCTGCACACTGCCAATGTCCCACAAGCAACAAACTTGAATGTGTTTTGTTTATAATGTTAACATAGAAACATAGAAGATAGGAGCAGGAAGAGGCCATTTGGCCCTTCGAGCCTGCTCCGCCATTCATTACGATCATGGCTGATCACCCAACTCAATGGCCTAACCCGGCTTTCTCCCCATAACCTTTGCCCCAAGTGCTATACCCAGCTGCCTCTTGAACGCATTCAATGTTTTGGCATCAACTACTTCCTGTGGTAATGAATTCCACAGACTCACCACTCTTTGGGTGAAGAAATGTCTCCTCACCTCCATCCTAAATGGTCTACCCTGAATTCTCAGACTGTGACCCCTGGTTCTGGACTCCCCCACCATCGTGAACATTCTACCTGTATCTATCCTGTCTAGACCTGTTAGAATTTTGTAAGTCTCTATGAGATCCCTCCTCATTTCTCTGAACTCCAGCGAAAGCAATCCTAACCTTGTCAGTGTCTCCTCATACATCAGTCCCGCCATTCCCGGAATCAGCCTAGTAAACTTTTGCTGCACTCCCTCGGGAGCAAGAACATCCTTCCTCTGAAAAGGAGACCAAAACTGCACACAATACTCTAGGTGTCACCTCACCAAGGCCCTGTATAGTTGCAACAACACATCCCTGCTCCTGTACTCAAAACCTCCCGCATGCCAACATGCCATTTTCCTTCTTTACCGCCTGTTGCACCTGCATGCTTACCTTCAGTGATTGGTGCACACTCCCCTCTCCTAATTTACAGTGATTCAGGTAGCAATCTGCCTTCTTGTTTTTGCTTCCAAAGTGAATGACCTCACACTTATCCAAATTATACAACATCTGCCATTGATTAGCCCACTCACCCAACCTGTCCAGATCATTCTGAAGGATCTCTGCATCCTTGTCACAGTTCACCCTCCCACCCAACTTGGTATCATCTGCAAACTTTGAGATGTTACATTTTGTTCCCTCATCCAAAATCATTAATATATATTGTGAATAGCTGGGGTCTCAGCACCAATCCCTGTGGCACCCCACTAGTTACAGCCTGCCAATTTGAAAAGCACCCATTCATTCCTACTCTTTGTTTCCTCTCTGCCAACCAGTTTTCTATCCATCTCAATACACTTCCCCCAATCCCATGTAATCGTGCACAATAATCTCTTGTGCAGGACTTTGTCAAACGCTTTCTGAAAGTCCAAATATACCACATCGACTGGTTCCCCCTTGTCAACTCTACTAGTTACATCTTCAAAGAATTCCAACAGATTTGTCAAGCATGATTTCCCCTTCATAAATCCATGCTGACTCTGTCTGATCCTGCCACTGCTTTCTAAATGCTCTGCTATAAAGCCCTTGATAATGGATTCGAGAATTCACCCCACTACCGATGTTTCACAGTTTTTTGCAGCTTGGGTTGCATAGGACGACGGAAGCAGATTCAATAGTAATTTTCAAAAGAAAATCTAATAAAGGCTTGCAGAGAAAATAAATGGCATGGCTGTAGGGAGAGAACAGGGGAAGGGAATACGTTGGATAACACTAAGAAGAACCAGCACTGGCACAATGGGCCAAATGGCCTCCTGTGCTACTTTTCATTCCAGGAATGATGGAATTAAGGTCACAGTCGGATCAGCCATGATCTTATTGAATGACAAAGCAGGCTTGAGTGGCAAATTACCTATTCCTGCTCTTATTTCTTATGATCTTATGATCTATTCTTTATGCAAGTGATTTGTCAATTTTTTCTCCCCCTGTGAAGACAGTGCCCCTTTAACACGGATCTGAAAATAAATGGATACTGCGGCAGTCATCACTGAAGAATGCATCATTCTCCAAGCTAATAATAGAACAGCCATTAACGTTTTATAAAAAAAGCAACATTGTCTACACTGTGAAATTGGAGATCTTTTCCCAAAGGGGTTGGAAGGTCTTGCCTCAGCTCAGAAAGATAGAGTCGGAACTGCAATGAAAGAGCTTTGGTTTCCATTTTACTTTCAATTTCCTTCTTTTATTTTACTGGTGACACTAACTCGTGCCATGGCTGATCTTGCCCGAGTCTTCTTAGAGCAAAGGAGGTGAAGAGGAGATTGAATAGAGATGTTCAGGGGTTTTGGCACAGTAAATAAGGAGGAGATATTTTTGGTGATAGAAGTTTGCTGAAGGGCAGCACGGTGGCACAGTGGTTAGCACCGCTGCCTCACAGCGCCAGGGACAGGGGTTCAATTCCGACTTGGGTCACTGTCTGTGTGGAGTTTGCACGTTTTCCCAGTGTCTGCGTGGGTTTCCTCCGGGTGCTCCGGTTTCCTCCCACAGTCCAAAAAAAGTGCGGGTTAATTTGATTGGCCATGCTAAATTGCTCCTTAGTGTCAGGGGAATTAACATGGGGTTACAGGGATAGGGCCTGGATGGGATTGTTGTCGGTGCAGACTCGTTGGGCCAAATGGCCTCCTTCTGCACTGTAAGGATTCTATGATTCTATGAAGTGTCAATGACAACGGGGAGGATTTTACGGCCCTTCCCGTCAGTGGGATCTTCTGGTTCCAGCAAAGACGACACCCCCCCACCACCCGCGACGGGTTCTCTGGCAGCAGGACGGGCAAGTCGTGCAAAGCACCGTATACATCGGTGGTACACCATGATCCTGCCCGAGGCCAGTGGCGAACTACCTCTGCCACGGAAAGCATACCACTGGGGGGCATGGGGCTCGCACTGCGGAAGTCCCGCCCAGGGAGTTGTGGTCTGGAATACACTGCCTGAAAGGATAATGGAAGCCGACTCATTGGTATCATTTAAATCAAAATTGAAAAAGAAACAGCATATCTGAAGTGAAAAAAGCATTACATGGCTATGGCAAAAAATCAGGGGATTGGGATTAAATGGGTAGGTTTACAAAAGTGCCATCACAGACATGATGGGTTGAATAGCCCCCTTCTGTGTTGTATCTTTCTATGATTATGAAATCTTCAGTCTTTATGAGTGGGGCTTGACAGTGAAGCCAGCAGGATTTCGCATCCTGGAGGCACGTTAGCCGACTTTTCAACGCACATGCATATTCAGCAGAAGCTTCTGGACAATGACCTCGAGGTTTGGCAGAGGATTCCCCCCCAGGACAGTTGAGGTCAACTGTGCCCCTGTCGACTGCCCTCACTGAGATCAGCTCACCCCACACAGAGCAAAAGCCAAAGCTGGAACTATCCTAGTTGATAAGTGAATAAAATAACATTTGCATAAATGACGTTTATCAGTTGGAAACACTTTTGCAATGCCACGAGAGTTATTGTGTCGACAAATTTGGCAGCCATTTTGAACATCAGAAGATTCATGAAGTGAATGACTAGTTCACCTCTTTCCGTTGAATATTTGTCAGGGCACCAACAGGAGAACCTCCTATTTTTCTTGACGTTATGGAATCAATGATATCTAAGCGTAAAAGGAGGTTGCTGGGTTGTTCTGCCTTATTAATGGGAGCTCCACTAACGCATATATCCTTTACAATTTTCACTGCTGAATCCTGTGATCGACTCAGTTTTAAGTATTTCACTTGCAATAATTTTCATGTCCTTTGCCTGAATTTTTTTAACTTCCCCTCCTGATATTGATCTTAAATTTCTGCCATGTTGTAACCAATTGCCAGTGGAAATAATCTCTCACTTTTTAATCTCTCAACCCCTTTCAGAACCTTCAACATATGAAACTACATCCTCGGTTAACTTTCTTTGCTGCAGTATTATAGACACTGTCCCATTTATCAAGTGGTTTAACACATCTCTATTCTCTCTTTCTTGGTAACATCCTGTAATAAGTCTTTGGAGGCAGAAGTCCCTTCACCAAAATCCCTTTATTTACAAACTCTAACAGCAGTACACAGAGTGCTGTGCCAGAGGAACTGACACTCTCGGTTAAATACGAGGAAAAGACTCCTTGATTGGCCCATCAATTGACTCCTAAATCAGGGAATTCATATTCCAATAGGCCAACCTCAATGGCCTGATTGAAGTCATTACACATCTTAATTAATTTAATTGTACCTTTTCCATGGTTTCAATATCTTTTCGATGAAAGGGTTCTGAATTTCATACTGTACAACATGGCTTGATCAGATTCACTGCCCTTCCTGTTTTTTCCAGTTGATAGTTGATAATAGTTGATAGTACCTCAGTGGTAGCTGGCACTTTAATTGCTGCTTTTACAGAAGGTCACGGGTTCAAATCCTGCTCCAGAGATTTAAGCACATAATCCAGACTGAAATGTACAGTGCAGCACTGGGGGAGGTGCGTCTTTTGAGGGTGATCTTAAACTGAGACCCAGTCTGCTCTCTCAGCTGTGAAAGAGAACAGGGGAGTTCTGAAACCAAAAGAGAAAACACTGGAAAATCGCAACAGATTTGTCAAAGGGTCATCTGGACTCGAAACGTCAGCTCTTTTCTCTCCTTACAGATGCTGCCAGACCTGCTGAGATTTTCCAGCATTTTCTCTTTTGGTTTCAGAATACAGCATCCGCAGGGGAGTTCCTCCTGGTCTCCTGGTCAGTAATTATCCCACAAGCAACATCACTAAAAGCAGATTAGCTTGCCATTATTCCATCGCAGGATGTTTGTGGGAGCTTTCTGTGCTCAAATTGTCATACAGTACAATAATGACTTAATTGGCTGCAATGCACTTTGGAATATCGGAGGTTGTGAGAGCTATCACTGCAATGTATTTACTTTTGCTTAAATTGTATCACTTTTATCTTCGGGGTGGCACAGTGGTTATCACCTCAAGGTGACAGGGACCCTGGTTCGATTCCCAGCTTGGGTCACTGTCTATGCAGAGTCTGCACGTTCTCCCTGTGTCTGCGTGGGTTTCCTCCGGGTGCTCCGGTTTCCTCCCATAGTCCGAAAGACGAGTTGGCCATGTTAGATTCTCCCTCAGTGTACCTAAACAGGCGCCGGAGTATGGCGACTAGGGGATTTTCACAGTAACTTCATAGCAGTGTTAATGTAAGTCTTACTTGTGACACTGATAAATAAACTTAAAACTTTAAACTTTATTTACACTGATTTAATATGAAAATTATTTATACAAATGGAGAGCATAGATATATAAATATAATATATATACATATATATATAAAGATATATATATATAATAAAGATCCACTGGCGCTGTTGTGTAAATCAAAAACACCTTACTCCTTGGGGATAATTTTACTTTTTCCTTGAGGAATGTGGCAGCGGGTGGGAAAAGCGACGTTGAATCTGTTGGCACCAATGGTGGCTTTCTCTGCCGTATTGCGAGGAACTTAGTGCACAAAAGCTGAAGGGGAGACTCCCCCGATGTCACACTGGCCTGCCAGCAACTTCATTTCTAAAAGATTCAAGCGCAGTCTAAAGTTGAACTCAACACTGGGAGCTGTAATGTGCCTAATCGGGAGGTGAGTTGCTGTTACTCCAGTTTGCGTTGGGCTTTACTGGAGCATTGCAGCAGGCCACGGGTGGACATGAGGGAATGGGAGCAAGGTGCTGAGGTGAAATGGCAGCAACAGGAAGCTGGGGGTCATCATGCTTGCTGGCTGAGCAAAGGTGTCATGCAAAGTGACCCACTCTGCATCATGTCTCCACGACGTAGAGAAGACCGCGTTGGGAGCAGCGAATACAGTAAACCAAACTGAGATCAAATGGAAGGGAGTGCAAGTGAAATCTTGCTTCACCTGAAGGGAGTGCTTGGGGCCTTGAACGCTGAGGAGCCAGGAGGTGTTGCGCTTTTTGCAATTGGCGTGAAAGGTGTGGTGGGAAGGGGATGAAGAGTTGGGGGTGATGGAGAAGTGGACCTGGTTGCCGCAGAGGGAGCAGTCCCTGCAGTATGCTTCACGGGCCGGGGGACGGGTGGGAGGAGGTGGGGGGATGGGGAATGGGAATGGGGTGGGGTGAGACAGAGGGGGGAGTGGGTAAGGAGAAAATGTGTTTCTCCAGCATTTTTTTGTTTTGTTAAATGTGCTTGGCCGGCCTGTAACTTTCTTCTCTTGCAGTTTTTCCACGACAGATTTGATGCTGATCGATCTTAGCCACATAGCTTACCCTTGATTCTTTTGACTGGAACAGAACAATTGATTCCCTGCAGGTTTGCTTAAATATAACTCCCGTCTTCCAAGAACTATGGATAGTGCCCCTCCTATTTCTTTATTATCTCCCTAACCACTCTAGAATCTAGATCATCCAAGTTTGGCAAATTGCCCAAGTTAAGTCTCATTAATCATTTTTAAAAGTATTTTATATCATGCAACACTCCTGCTACATCCTTTCTTTATTTTTTTCTATGCCTGCAGCCTTCCCTTCATTTCTTTAATCCAGAGACACCATTGTGGCGCTGGAAGAAAGCAGGCAGGAGGATGGTTTGCTGTTTCACCTGAAAGACGGTATCTCTGACATTGCAGTATTTCATTGAAGGGGCTGTCTGCATTACAAAAGAGGAAGATAGATTTGCATTGGCAAAGCTTGTGTTGTGACCACAGGGTTCCCCCAAAGTGCTTTACAGCCAGCCAGACACTTTTTTCTTCGAAGACTGATCACTGTTGTGATGTCGGAAGCCGATCAGCTGATTTGTGCACAGCAAGATCCCACAAATGCCAATCATAGAATCCATACAATGCAGAGATAGGCCATTCGGCCCATCGAGCCTTCGCTGACAACAATCCCACCCAGGCCCTATCCCCGCAACCCCACCTATTTACCCTGCTATTCTCCCTGGCACTAAGGGACAATTTAGCATGGCCAATTAACCTAACCCGCACACCTTTGGAGTGTGGGAGGAAACCCACACAGACCCGGGGAGAATGTGCAAACTCCACATAGACAGTCACCCAAGGCCGGAATCGAACCCGGGTCCCAGGCGCTGTGAGACAGCAGCGAGCGCTAACCACTGTGCCACCGTGCCGCTCAAAGCAGCGCTTCGACAGTAAAAGTATGTTGAACGGGGGATAGATATCAGCCTGGGAAGAGCTCCCAAGCTCTTTGTTGAAATTGTGCCCCAGATTATTTTATTGAGAGGGCTGATAAGGCCTCGATTTCAGGTTCCATCCAAGAGATGACACCTCGGAGACTGCAGTATTCCCTCTCAGGATGCATTGCAGTGTCAGCTGAAGTTTTGTTTTGCTAAAGGGGGGCTTGAACCCACAATCTTCCAACTCAAGAGGGCTGAGCCGCAGCTGACATGCATCATGTGCAGACATTTGAGCACCACTGCTGGGGAAAGCACTATTCTGTACCAGATCCTTGAGTGCTCAATGTCAGCAACAACATTGTAAGAAATGCTACACTCCCCCAAACACACATGACAGCATTCATCCTGACAAGAACAAAAGAGATGGCCGAGCAGGGGAAAGTATTGACATGAAATTTCGAAAAAATCAATCTAAAACAGGGAAGAACACATTAAGATGCCTCTCATCAGAGATGTTTCTAAGGCAGATGTTTAGAATATCACTCTTTACTGCAATTTGGCTATGCACACTTCGCAATCTATATCAATGATTGGATGAAGGGACTGATTGTATAGCTGCTAACTTGGCAGGCAACACAAAGATAAAACAAAGAACAAAGAAAATTACAGCACAGGAACAGGCCCTTCAGCCCTCCAAGCCTGCACCGACCATGCTGCCTGTCTGAACTAAAACCCCCTACCGTTCCAGGAACTATATCCCTCTATTCCCATCCTATTCATGTATTTGTCAAGACACCCCTTAAAGTCACTACCGTATCTGCTTCCACTACCTCCCCTGGCAGCGAGTTCCAGGCACCCACCACCCTCTGTGTAAAAAAACTTGCCTCTCTCCTTTAAACCTTGCTCCTTGCACCTTAAACCTATGCCCCCTAGTAATTGACACTTCCACCCTGGGAAAAAGCTTCTGACAATCCACGCTGTCAATGCCCCTCATAATCTTGTAGACTTCTATCAGGTCGCCCCTCGACCTCCGTCGCTCCAGTGAGAACAAACCAAGTTTCTCCAACCTCTCCTCATAGCTAATGCCCTCCATACCAGGCAACATCCTGGTAAATCTTTTCTGTACCCTCTCCAAAGCCTCCACATCCTTCTGGTGGTGTGGCAACCAGAATGGAACACTATATTCCAAGTGCGGCCTAATTAAGGTTCTATAAAGCTGCAAGATGACTTGCCAATTTTGAAACTCAATGCCCCAGCCGATGAAGGCAAGCATGCCGTATGCCTCCTTGACTACCTCCTCCACCTGCATTGCCACTTTCAGTGACCTGTGTACCTGTATACGCAGATCCTAGCAAAGGAAATAAGGCGGCTACAAAGAAATATAAATGGGTTAAGAGAGTGGGCAATAATCTGACAGGTGGCATAAATTGGGGTAAAATGTGAACTTATCCACTTTGACAGGAAAAATAAGAAAAACAACATATTGGCCAGAATTCTCCAGCCGTTCATGCCCTGCCGCCACTGCTAGCGAGAATGGAGAATTTGGCGCTCAGTCAAATCTCTGTTCAGTGCAGCGGGACTGGTGAATCTCAGCCACGGGCGAGGTCAAAGAAGAAAGAAAATTACAGCACAGGAAGAGGCCCTTCGGCCCTCCAAGCCTGCACCGACCATGCTGCCCGACTTATCTTAAACCCCCTATCCTTCTGGGGATCATATCCCTCTATTCCCATCCTATTCATGTACTTGTCAAGACGCCCCTTAAAAGTCACTACCGTATCCGCTTCCACTACCTCCGCCGGCAACAAGTTCCAGGCACCCACCACCCTCTGTGTAAAGAATCTGCCTCCTGCATCTCCTTTAAACCTTGCCCCTCGCACCTTAAACCTGTGCCCCCGAGTAATTGACCCTTCCACCCTGGGAAAAAGCTTCTAACTATCCACTCTGTCCATGCCTCTCATAATCTTGTAGACTTCTATCAGGTCGCCCCTCACCCTCCGTCATTCCAGTGAGAACAAACCAAGTTTCCCCAACCTTTCCTCATAGCTAAAGCCCTCCATACCAGGCAACATCCTGGTAAATCTTTTCTGTACCCTCTCCAAAGCCTCCACATCCTTCTGGTAGTGTGGCGACCAGAATTGAACACTCTATTCCAAGTGCGGCCTATAAAGCTGCAACATGACTTGCCAATTTTTAAACTCAGTGTCCCAGCCGATGAAGGCAAGCATGCTGTATGCCTTCTTGACTACCTTCTCCACCTGCATTGCCACTTTCAGTGACCTGTGTACCTGTACACCCAGATCCCTTTGCCTATCAATACTCTTAAGGGTTATGCCATTTACTGTATATTCCTTATTTGTTTTAGACCTTCCAAAATGTATTACTTCACATTTGTGCGGATTAAACTCCACCTGCCATCTCTCCACCCAAGTCTCCAACTGATCTATATCCTGCTGTATTCTCTGATGGCTTTCATCACTATCCACAAATCCACCAACCTTTGTGTCATCCGCAAACTTACTAATCAATCCAGTTACATTTTCCTCCAAATCATTTATATATATTACAAGCAGCAAAGTCCCAGCACTGATCCCTGAGGAACACCACTTGCCACAGCTCTCCATTCAGAAACGCACCCTTCCATTGCTACCCTCTGTCATCTTTGACCGAGCCAGTTTTGTATCCAAGGTCGGAGAATCTGGCCCATTATCTCAAAAGTTAAAGTTTATTTATTGCCACAAGTAGGCTTACATTAACACTGCAATGAAGTTACTGTGAAAATCCCCTAGTCGCCACACTCCGGCGCCTGTTCGGGTACACTGAGGGAGAATTTAGCATAGCTAACGCACCTAACCAACACATCTTTCGGACTGTGGGAGGAAATTGGAGCGCCTGGAGGAAACCCATGCAGACACGGGGAGAACGTGCCAACTCCATGCAGTGACCCAAGCCAGGAATCGAACCCAGGTCCCTGGCGCTGTGAGGCAGCAGTGCTAACCACTGTGCCACTGCGGAGAGAGAGAGAAAGGAGAGAGATTGCAGAGCTTTGAGGTACAGAAGGAATAGGGTGACTTGGTATATGAATCACAAAATGTTAATATGCAGGTACAGCTAATGATTAGGAAGGCAAATGGAATTTTGTCATTTTCTGAAAGGGGAATGGAATATAAATGAAGGAATGTTTTACTGCAGCTGTTTGGGCATTGGTGAGATCACATCTGGAGTACTGTGCACAGTTTTGGTCTCCTTATTTATGAAATGACATTGTTGCATTGGAAACAGTTCAGAGAAGGTTCACTCGACTGATTCCTGGGATGAGGGAGTTATGAAGAAAGGTTGTACAGATTGGGCCAGTATTCATTGGGGTGTAAGATTTGGGCCGGAGTTCTCCAGTCTCGCACGCCCTCCGTTCCCAGCAGCAGCACCGGATGATCCCAGCCACGGGCGAGGTTAGAGAATTCCGCCCTTGATCTTGAAACATGTAAGATCCTGAGAGGAGCTGATAGAGTGGATGCTTGAAGGATGTTTCCCCTTGTGAGAGAGACCAGAAGCAGGCTACACAGTTTCAAAATAATTGGTCTCCCATTTACGATTGAGATGAGCAAAAATGTTTTCTCACAGAGGATCATGAGCCTGTGGAGCTTGTTCCCCAAGAGTGGTAGCGGCAGGGTCATTTAATATTTTTAAGACAGATAAAGTCTTGATTAACAAGGGAGTCAAAGGGTATCAGGCGTGGACGGGAAAGTAGCATTGAGGTCAAAATCATATCAGCCATGATCTTATTGAAAGGTGGAGCAGGCTTGAGGGCCTACTCCTGCTCCTAATGTGTATGTTTGCATGTTCGCTGGCTGGCAACATGGGCTAAAGGTGTTTTTTTGTCAAGGTATATACAAAGATCACAAACAAGCCTGCTTTCACATTGTTTGTGTGTGGGTTAAGTCACCTGGTTTAGTTTCTGTAGTTGTGATCGAGTTACCAGAGCCTTTTAACTGACACATAATCCATTATCTCCACAATTAAAAATAATGTTTTGTTTTCTGGTCAATGTCAACATTTCCCAAAGACAATTACATGCAAATTTGTTCCTATCTTTCAGATAAACATTGCATGGATTGTTCTTTGTTTTCTCTCAGATACGTGTTTGAACCTTGATCTTCCTTGAGCCAGACTTTATGTGAACTGTTTTTATCCCTTCCTCACCTGAAGGTACTGATATTCAGAGGTACTTACCACCTGGTAATTCTCCATCAGTTTATTTATTAGTGTTACAAGTAGGCTTACATTCACACTGCAATGAAGTTACTGTGAAAATCTCCTGGTCGCCACACTCCGGCGTACACTGAGGAAGAATTTAGTATGACCAATGCATCTAACCAGCACGTCTTTCGGACTGTGGGAGGAAATCGGGGCACCCGGAGAAAACCCACGCAGACACAGGGAGAACGTGCAAAGTCTGCATAGACAGTGACCCAAGCTGCGAACCCGGGTCCCTGGCGCTGTGAAGCAGCAATACTAACCACTGTGCCACCTGGACAGAGAATGGCGGAGAGCTATTCCACAATGGCAGGCATCACAAACAAGGCTAACCCTGTCCCTCCCTCTCATCCACGGTGGCACAAGGATTTGCACTGTTGCCTCACAGCGCCAGGAACCCGGGTTCAATTCCGGCCTCGGGTCACTGTCTGTGTGGAGTTTGCACTTTCTCCCCGTGTCTGTGTGGGTTGCCTCTGGGTGCTCCGGTTTCCTTCCACACTCCAAAGATGTACGGGTTAGGTTGATTGGCCATGCTACATTGACCCTAGTGTCAGGGGGATTAGCAGGTTAAGTATGTGGGGCTACGGGAAAAGGGCCCGGGTGGGATTGTGGTCGGTGCAGACTCGATGAGCTGAATGGCCTCCTTCTGCACTGTAGGGATTCTATGATTCGGATTCTATGATCCACAAAAATGACTTTCCAATACCTAACCGTGGCTGATTATTAACCTCTCCTGCCCGGTGTAGAAGATTCATGGTCAGTTATGATATTTCAATTCTAAACGCAGCTGAGGTTACTTGACTCAAAGATCAAATGCGTGTCCTTGTGATTTGAATTGTTTGGCTCCCTGGTGAGCAATCTATTATGCCACCAAACAGCAAGTCTCATTTCAATCTGTACAAAACCGACATGCTGTGAGAAAATGTCGAAGTTGATGACTAAAAAGTTAATTGCTATTAAATAAGAGGAGACAATTTTTTCAACACAGAAAGCTTGAATCGCTGCAACAGTATTTGGTGAATATTGTCTCTCCCCCTAACCAACGTAACCAGATTTTTCTAGTGAGGTTTATTTCCTTGTAATGGCTACTCGCCTTAAGAATGAAATTGAAAGCTAAGATGCTGGAAACGCTTAGCAGGCCTTGGAGTTTCAGATTGGCGAGCCCTTTCTTGCATTTTCTCTCCGCAGTTTCTGCCTGATCTGCCGAGTGTTTCCAGATCTTTCCGTCAGATATTTCACATTTCCAGCCTCTGCGCCATTTTGCCTTCAGCTTTGAAATAAATGTTTGTCACAAGGACCTGTAGTTATTGATCATATTTCTATTGAACAAGATTGGGGGATTGCAGCAAAAAAAATCTGTCAAAGAGTCCATTACCATCGAAATATTGTACGTAGAAAATGGATGGGAGTCAGAGCTGAAATCTAATTGAGAAATTCATGTGATGTCGGAAAATGTGAGAGGGAGGCTCGGACCATTTGTGAATGCGATCAGTAATCTGAGATTCGATTATAATCTTGCAGTCATTCCGTGCTGCCTGTTCATTTAATGATATACATTAGACAATTTTGCAAATGGAATTAAGGCCTTCGCATCTTGTCATCTGCAAACAAAGTAAGTATTTAAATCACTTTAAGGTTTGGAGGATGGCTGATAGTTGTGCAATATGCAATTCGCAGAGGTGGACTCAATTGTCTATTCAATTGTTTATTCAGCAGCGTTCTCCAGATCATTGCTCATCTGAATTTGCTCCTTCTAAGTACATTTTCCTAATCGGGTTAGCTGAAGTTGGATGGGAGGAGGCTCACATGCAAGATTGGTGCTAACCCAGACCATTTGGGCCGCATGTGCTGCAAATTCTATGGAATTCTAAATGCCATTGCTTTCCCTCACACCTTACATAGAATCCCTACAGTGCAGAAGGAGGCCATTCGGCCTGTCAAGTCTGTACCCACCACGATCCCACCCAGGCCCTATTCCCATAACCCCACATATTTATCCTGATAGTCCCCCTGACACTAAGGTCAATTTAATATGGCCAATCCACCTAACCCGCACATCTTTGGAGTGTGGGAGGAAACCGGAGCACCCGGAGGAAACCCACGCAGACACGGGGAGAATATGCAAACTCCGCACAGACAGTGACCCAAAGCCGGAATTGAACCCGGGTCCCTGGCGCTGTGAGGCAGCAGTGCTAACCACTGTGCCACCGTGCCACCCCATGTGGGAGATGTTGTGACAGCATCGTCACAACATCTCCCACCTGAATTGTTTGTTCCTTGATGGAATTCCTTCGATCCCTCAGTTTTCCTGTCCTCTTACTATCTTCGTATTTTAAAGCTGATTTGCTTTGGTCTCTTACTCTTTTCAGCCTTGCTGCTGTCATTGCAACATTGCTCTTTCATCAAGGTTTTCATGTGACTGCTCTGGGACAGTAGATTAGAAAAATAATCTTATATTCAACGCATTAACCAATTTACAACACTGATGTAAAGAGGCAATGATGTGATGAAGTTGAAGTGTTGGTAAATCCATTACTGCTTGATGTGGGGTTGGGAAAGGCAGCGTGGAATTTAACATTGTCCACACTTCTGTTAAGATCCCTCGAAGAGTTATATGACATTGAGAAACTGGAAGTGGGATAGTCGGAGTGAAAGTTATCATCAGGCTGCTGCTGCTTGTTTCTTGTCAGGCAATTGTAGGGGCGGCACGGTGGCACAGTGGTTAGCACTGCTGCTTCACTGTGCCAGGAACCCTGGTTCGATTCCGGCCTTGGCTCACTGTCTGTGAGGAGTGTGCACATCCTCCCCGTGTCTGCGTGGGTTTGCTTTGCTTTCTTCCCATAGTCCAAAGATGTGCAGGTGAGGTTGACTGGCCATGCAAAATTGCCCCTTAGAGTCAGGGGGACTAGCAGGCTAAATAAATGGGGTTATGTGGATAAGGGCTAGGTGGGATTGTTGTTAGTGCATGCTTGATGGGCTGAATGGCCTTCTTCTGTTAGCACTGCTGCCTCACAGCGCCAGGGACCCAGGTTCGAGTCCCAACTTGGGTCACTGTCTGTGCTGAGTCTGCATGTTCTCCCCGTGTCGGCGTGGGCTTCCTCCGGGTGCTCCGATTTCCTCCCACAGTCCGAAAGACGTGCTGGTTATTTGCATTGGCCATGCTAAATTCTCCCTCAGTGTACCCGAACAGGCACCGGAGTGTGGCGACCAGGGAATTTTCACAGTAACTTCATTGCAGTGTTGATGTAAGTCTACTTGCGATACCAATAAATAAACTTAAACTATAATTCTAGGTTGCCCTTTGGTGTCCTAAGATGTGTAGGTTAGATGGATTAGCCATAGTAAATACACGGGATCACAGGGATAGGGAGCGGTGGGGGGAAGGCCTGGGTAAGATACTCTGTCAGGAGTCAGTGCAGAGTCAGTGGGTTGAATGGCCTATTCTGCACTGTAAGGATTCTATGGTTCTAAGCAAATGTTGGCTTTTTACTCTCTCCATAGCTGTTGTCGGGACTGCTGGGATTTTCCAGCACATTCTGGCTTTATTTCCAGTTTCCACAGTATTTTGTTTTTATCTCCATGACGCGTGGTTGGTTAGTCTCAATGCGATAGATTGGTACTAATTGGAACCAAATAGGTAATCATGCTTAGAAAGGGCACAAGATGGCAAGTACAGGAAGTGATTGCAATGGAGAGTTATGAAAAAGAAGACTTTGAGGAGAGTTTGGAGAGAGTCAAGAAGGGCCCACTTTGCTGCTAACCTCATATTGTACTTGATAAAAGCAAATTACTGAGGATGCTGGAATCTGAAACCAAAAAAGGAAATGCTGGAAAATCTCAGCAGGTCTGGCAGCATCTGCTTGGACAAAGGGTCATCTGGACTCGAAACGTCAGCTCTTTTCTCTCCTTACAGATGCTGCCAGACCTGCTGAGACTTTCCAGCATTTTCTCTTTTGGTCTCAGATTGTACTTGAACCTGGCTTTTCCTTTGTGCCAAATGCTTCTAATGGGAACTGTTCCATTTCATAGAACCATAGAAACTTTACAGTGTAGAAGGAGGCAATTCAGCCCATCGAGTTAGCTCTAACCCTCTGAAAGAGCACACTACCCAGACCCATCCCCCAACCTACCCCCATAATCCCATGCATTTACCATGGCTAATCCGCCTAATCTACACATTTTTGGACTGACATCCCACAGACTGGTGACTTACATATCTTCACAGTATGTCATGTGCCGCTTCGCAAGTTAGCACAAAAATCAAATTATAATAGTCAATAAAACAGCAATAGTATTGCACTGAATAATGCTACATTGCTCTTAAATTCTCTCATTTATGACATAGGCTTTCTGAGCACATAGAATCCCTACAGTGCAGAAGAAGGCCATTGGCCCATCCAATCTGCACTGATTCTCCGACAGCGCATCTTACTCAGACCCTATCCCCATAACCCCATGCATTTAGCACGGCCAATCAATCTAACCAGCACATCTTTGGAGTGTGGGAGGAAACCGGAGCACCCGGAGGAAACCCACGCAGACACGGGGAGAATGTGCAAACTCCACATAGACAGTGACCCGAGGCTGGAATTGAACCCGGGTCCCTGGCGCTGTGAGGCATCAGTGTTAACCACTGTGCCACATAAAACACACAGAAGAGACAATTGCAGAGAGTACTTATTGCATTATCATCCTGCACGTTGGTATCAACAATGGAGCTGTTCACGGTGCTGAAAATGATTTCTCCAGATCTGTGACAATGGGATTCTGTGAGCTGCTGCATTTTGTTCTGCTCTCTTGAATTTTCTAGTCTTGGACAATTAGTTCAAGCAATCTGATTTCTCCTCCTCCATTGCTTAGAGGCAGCACGGTGGCACAGTGGTTAGCACTGCTGCCTCACAGTGCTAGGGACCTGGGTTCAATTCCAGCCTCGGGTGATTGTCTGTGTGGAGTTTGCACATTCTCCCCGTGTCTGAGTGGGTTTTCTCCGGGTGCTCCGGTTTCCTTCCACACTCCAAAGATGTGCGGGATAGGTGCATTGGCCATGCTAAATTGCCCCTTAACGTCAGGGGGATCAGGAGGGTAAATATGTGGGATTACAGGGACAGGACTGGTTGGGATTCTTGTCAGTGCAGGCTCGATGGGCCAAAATGGCCTCCTGCACTGTAGATTCTATGACTCTTTGTGCTGAGACTGACAGTTTGGGAGGGTTGAGTGAATAAAGATATTGAAGCAATATCACTCATTGCCTTGGCCTCTGCGCACATTTGTCTAAAAGTGCTGGCACAATATATTTTATTTGCTTTATTGTGCTTTGAAAGTATTCTTCCTGAGTTAAAGAACATTTGGATAATAAAACATTACCCAAAGCGCTATCACTTTTGTTTTATTGGCTAGTAAAATCCTCAAATGTTTTGTCATAGAAGAAGACAGTAGCTAGCACTGCTGCCTCACAGCGCTAGGGACCTGGGTTCGATTTTGGCCTCGAGTTATTGCCTGTGTGGAGTTTGCACATTCTACCCGTGTCTGCGTGGATTTAGTCTGGGTGCTCCGGTTCTCTCCCACACTCCAAAGATGTTCAGCTTAGGTGGATTGACCATGCTAAGTTGACCCTAGTGTCAGGTGGATTAGCAGGGTAAATGCATAAGGTTACGGGGATAGGGCCTAGGTGGGATTTTTGTTGGTTCAGGCTTGATGGGCCGAATGGTCTCCTTATGCATTGTAGGGATTCTATGATTCTATGAGACCATTTGGCCTGTTATGCCTCTGCTAGCTCTCTGAAAGATCCACCTATTTCAATCTGATTGCCCTGCCATGACCTTATATCCCTGTCATTTTCACTTTGTTAAATATTTATCCATTCTCTTTAAAAGCTATTTGGATTTGAATTTCCCCGGCATTCTTGAAAGGACATTCCAGGTATTAAGTGTGTGGTGTACGAATAAAACTTGCTGGGTTGAAAGTGTGAATTTTATGCATAATTTTGGCTCTGACCACTGATTACCTTGAATGCTTGCCTCTACTTGCCTAATGCTATGCCATAAACATGAAGGTTTAGCAATTGAGTTCTGATAAGACAAAGCTTTTATGGAGCTGCAAGTGTGGGCACCTTGCAACCCCTTCCATTAAAGGTGTAGCATTCTGTGCCTGGCACTTAGCAGCATACTGCAGGATGGTTCAGGGACTGAGGGATTGGCTGCACACCATCGATCATGTTGTACTGAAAGCTCTTTCTCCTGATGACTCCCATAAGGTGGAGTAGCAGAACACTTGCTCTTTTAAATTGAGGTCCTCAGAAGGGCAGCATGGTGGCACAGTGGTTAGCACTGCTGCCTCTCAGCACCAGGGACCTGGGTTCAAGTATGTCCTTGGGTGACTATGTAGAGTTTGCACGTTCTCCCCGTATCTGCCTGGGTTTCCTCTGGATGCTCCGGTTTCCTCCTACACTCCAAAGATGTGTGGGTTAGGTGGATTGACCAGGCTAAATCGCCCCTTAGTGGCCCAAGATGTGCAGAGTAGATGGATTGGCCATGCTAAATTGTCCCTTAGTGTCCAAAGATGTGCAGGTCAGGTGGATTGGCCATGCTAAATTGCCCCTTAGTGTCCCAAGATATGTAGGTGAGGAGGATTAGCAGGGTAAATATGTGGGGATATGGGAATAGGATCTGGGTAAAATGCTCTATTGGAGATTTGGTGCAGACTCGATGGGCTGAATGGCATCCTTCTATACTGTAAAGATTCTATTCTATGAATTTCTAGAATAAATGTTTTTAGTGTTTGTGAAGTCTTGGCAAAGTGCCCCAGAAAGTCTCCCAATTTATGCCCTGCAGTTACTGACCTACTTCCTCTCAATTTGCCTTATTAACTCCACATCACGGTGGCACAGTGGTTAGCACTGCTGCCTCACAGCGCCAGGGACCCAGGTTCGATTCCCGGCTTGGGTCACTGTCTGTGCAGAGTCTGCACATTCTCCCCGTGTCTGCGTGGGTTTCCTCCGGGTGCTCCGGTTTCCTCCCACAGTCCGAAAGATGTGCTGGTTAGGTGGATTGGCCATGCTAGATTCTCCCTCAGTGTACCCGAACAAGCGCCGGAGTGTGGTGACTAGGGGATTTTCACAGTAGCTTCATTGCAGTGTTAATGTAAGCCTTCTTGTGACGTCAATAAAAAAAAACTTTAAATATGTGATAATTTCTAATCCAGTTCCATTTTCTACAAAGCGTAAATTGCACGATGTAGGTCTTTAGGTTTTAGGAACCTGCACAAAGATGCACCCTGTTCATGACATCGTCATGTATTCCGTTCATCTTACATCTCCACTGACTTACAGACATGTGCAATTATAATGCTGATTAATACATTTACCAAGCGGTTGTGTGCATAATTCACCCTGCCAAAGAGGACAGGGAAACTTGCAATAATGATTTATCACATTGAAGAAAACCTGCTCCCCCTGTCGGGCTTGTGCCAGACGCGTTTACCATCCAGTTCTAACGTCAAGTGATGGGATAAGCCTTATCCCGTCTGAAAGACAAAAACGCTGGATTAAACAGCAAATCATCGGATCAGCCAAACAAAATGTAGTTCAAAATGTATATTAAAAAAAAAGCTCACCGGACTTTTAATCAGAAGCCAAAACTGTCGCCTCGGTTTGATATCTCGGGTGTTCTGTTCCATGAGCAACTGAGGGCTAAGTTGTGTAGCAGTTACGACCCTGGACTAGTAATCAAAATACCTGAAGTAATAATTCCGAAGAACACAGGTTCAAATCCCATGATGGTGCTTTAGAAATTGGAAATCAGTTCTTTAAAAAAAAATCTGGAAATAAAAATATCAGCTGTCGGGTTGTTGTAAAAATCCAAGTGGTTCATTGATGGCCTGAGGGGAAGGAAAGCTGGTGTCCCCACATGCTCTGACTTGCCAGTGACTCCTAACCCATAGCATTCTGGTTCATTCTTAACTTCCCCCTGAAGTGGCTATTCAGTATTAAACCAGGACACAGACGAGATGGTCAAATGGGCAGATATGTGGCAGATGGAATTTAACCCTGAAAAGTGCAAGGTGATGCACTTTGACGTGGAGATGCTGGCATTATCCCTTTCTCCACTCATACTGTCTGTACCTGTAAAGACGTGATTACCTGTGAAGACTAGCATTCCAACCATTATCTTGCAATTGTGCCTTTGTTGATATATGCCGTGTTTGTGAAACCTACCTCCCCACTCACCTGATGAAGGAGCAGCGCTCTGAAAGCTCATGATTCCAAATACATCTGTTGGACTTTAACCTGATGCTGTGAGACCATGATACACTTTGGAAGGAATAATTTGACCAGGAAGTATTTAATTAACGGCATGACATGAGGAGGTTCTGAGTAACAAAGGGATCTTGGCGTGGTTGTCCACAGGTCTCTGAAGGCGGAAGGGCATGTTAGTAGGGTGGCGAGAAAGACAATTGTGACACTTGCCTTTATCAGTTGAGGCATAGATTACAAAAGCAGGGAAGTCATGTTGGAGTTGTATAGAACTTTGGTGAGGCCACAGCTGGAGTGCAAAGGGACCTGGGGGTCCTTGTGCATGAGACGCAAAAGCCCAGTCTGCAGGTACAACAGGTGATCAAGAAGGCAAATGGGATGTTGGCCTATATTGCGAGGGGGATAGAATATAAAAGCAGGGATGTCTTGATGCACCTGTACAGGGCATTGGTGAGGCCGCAGCTGGAATACTGTGTGCAGTATTGGTCCCCTTATATGAGGAAGGATATATTGGCATTGGAGGGAGTGCAGAGAAGGTTCACCAGGTTGATACCGGAGATGAGGGGTTTGGATTATGAGGAGAGGCTGAGGAGATTGGGTTTGTACTCGTTGGAGTTTAGAAGGATGAGGGGGGATCTTATGGAGACTTATAAGATAATGCGGGGGCTGGATAGGGTGGAGGCGGAGAGATTCTTTCCACTTAGTAAGGAAGTTAAAACTAGAGGACACAGCCTCAAAATAAAGGGGGGTCGGTTTAAGACAGAGTTGAGGAGGAACTTCTTCTCCCAGAGGGTGGTGAATCTCTGGAATTCTCTGCCCACTGAGGTGGTGGAGGCTACCTCGCTGAATATGTTTAAAGCGCGGATGGATGGATTCCTGATCGGTAAGGGAATTAAGAGTTATGGGGATCAGGCGGGTAAGTGGTACTGATCCACGTCAGAACAGCCATGATCTTATTGAATGGCGGGGCAGGCTCGAGGGGCTAGATGGCCTACTCCTGCTCCTATTTCTTATGTTCTTATGTTCTTATGTACTGTGTGCAGTTCTGGTCGCCACATTATAAGAAGGAAGTGATTGCACTGGAAGGGGTGCTGAGGAGATTCACCAGGATGCTGCCTGGGATGGAACATTTAAGTTATGAAGAGAGGTTGGATAGACTTGTGCTGATTTGTTGGAGCAGAGAAGACTGAGGGGCGACCTAATCGAGGTGTACAGAATTATGGAGAGAGTGGATAAGGAGTAGCTGTTCCCCTTAGTTAAAGGGTCAGTCAAGAAGGGACACAAGTTCAAGGTGAGGGGCCGGAGGTTTAGGGGGTAATGTGAGGAAAAACCTTTTTATCCAGAGGGTGGTGACAGTCTGGAATGCGCTGCCTGGGAGGGTGGTAGTGGCGGGTTGCCTCACACCCTTTAAAAGGTACCTGGATGAGCACTTGGCACATCATAACATTCAGGGCTATGGGCCAAGTGTTGGTAGATGGGGTTAGGTTGCAGATCAGGTAATTCACATGTCAGTGCAGACTCAATGGGCCGAATGGCCTCCTCTGCATTGTACAATTCTATGATCTATGATTCTGTGAAGAGGAAATGGACAATAAGTGCCATATCCTGTGAGTAAATTCTTAAAAACAGTTGAAGTTTAGCCATCGGACCAGATTTAAATATTTAATACATGCAAATTAGATTCCTCTCAAATGATACGCAATGACAGGACTATTACAGCTGAGACAGAAGGTTGTAGCTTCAAGTCGCACTCCAGAGGTTTGAGCACATCATCTAAGTTCCACCTTTGGTGCAGTACTGTGGAAGTGCTACCTTATCTGAGGCGCTGTCTTTTGCATAAGGTAGTAAACCTAGGCTTCATCTGTCTGCTCAGGCAGATAGAAAAGATCCCATGGCACGATATGGGTGACACGGTGGCACAGTGGTTAGCACTGCTGCCTCACAGTGCCAGGGACCTGGGTTCGATTCTTGGCTTGGGTGTCTGTCTGTGTGGAGTCTGCACGTTCTCTCCGTGTCTTCATGGGTTTCGTCCGGGTGCTCCGGTTTCCTCCCACAGTCTGAAAGAGGTGCTGGTTAGTTGCATTGACCTGAACAGGCACAGGCTACAGGTGTAGCAACTAGGGGATTTTCACAGTAATGAAATTGCAGTGTTAATATAAACCTACTTGTGACAGTAATAAATATAAACTTAAGCTTTTATTTGAGGAAGAGTTAGGGAGCTGTCCTTCCCTGTGACCAATATTTGGTCTGCAATAAACATCACTAAATCAGATTACCCTATGAATGATCTCATTGCTGTTTGTGGGAGCTTTCTGTGCACAGATTGGCTACCTAGATTACAACAGTGAATCATAGAATTCCGACAGTGCAGAAGGAGGCCATTCAGCCCATCTACACTGTCAACAATCCCACCCAGACCCTATTGCCATTTAACCCCACCCATTTACCCTGTTAATCCCCTGACACTAGGGTCAATTTAGCATGGCCAATCAGCCTAACCCACACGTCTTTGGATTGTGGGAGGAAACCGGAGCACCCGGAGGAAACCCATGCAGACACGAGGAGAAGGTGCAAACTCCACACAGATAGTGACGCGAGGCTGGAATTAAACCTGGGTCCCTGGCGCTGTGAGGCAGCTGTGCTAACCATTGTGCCACTGTGCCACCCATACCTAACCCGCACATCTTTGGACTGTGGGAGGAAACTGGAGCACCTGGAGTGAACCCACACAGACAGGGAGAGAACATGCAAACTCCACACAACAGTATTACACTATTAAAGTATTTCATTGGCTATAAAGTGCTTTGGGAAATCCTGATGTTGTGTAAAGTTTATTAATACAAATTCAATTGCGTCCTTTTGATTTCCATTAAACAATGACAGTTTAAGTGTAGATTCCAAAACTTAAGCAACAGATACACTCACATTGTATAATTATGTAATAATTAGTGATGTAAAAGGTTATCATCTAATCCCAGCCAGTGCAGGTTGTTGATAATCAACAAATCTTTTCTCAGTACTCCATGTTCTGAGACTCTGATATAAAGAGCTGTTTCTTTGATTTGATTCTATTTGATTTATTATTATTACATGCATTGGGATACAGTGAAAAGTATTGTTTCTTGCGTGCTATACAGACAAAGCATCTCGTTCATAGAGTATATCGAGGAGAAGGAAAGGAGAGGGTGCAGAATGTAGTGTTACAGTCATAGCTAGGGTGTAGAGAAAGACCAACTGAATATAAGGTCGGTCCATTCAAAAGTTTGATGGCAGCAGGGAAGAAGCTGTTCTTGAGTACGTGTTTTCAGACTTTTGTATCTTTTTCCGGATGGAAGAAGGTGGAAGCGAGTATGTCCGGAATGCGTGGGGTCCTTGATTATGCTGGCTGCTTTCTCGAGGCAATGGGAAGTGTAGACGGAGTCGATGGATAGGAAACTGGTTTGCGTGATGGACTGGGCTATGTTCACAACCCTTTGTAGTTTCTTGTGGTCTTAGTCAGAGTAGGAGTCACACAAAGCTGTGATGCATCTGGAAAGGATGCTTTTTATGGTACATCTGTAAAAATTGGCGAGAGTCAGAGTGTATATGCCAATTCCCTCATTAGTTCTGAATCCGTAAACTCTCTAATAGTCCATATCCTACAATTACAGCCCATTATCCTTTATTTTTATACCCACTGTTACCCACTGTCTATTCTGTGCAACCCAAAGACCTTCATTGTGAACTTTCCATTGCATTCTCTGTGGTTCATCATTCTTCATTGGGTATTCTGTGTCCTTCAATCTCCACCCTCATTGGGGAGGCGATGGTCTTACGGTATTATCACTAGATATTTAATACAGAAACTCAACTAATCTTCTGGGACCTGGGTTCGAATCCTGCCAGAGCAGATGGTAGAATTTCAATTCAATAAAAAAAAATCTGGAATTAAGAATCTGCTGACGACCATGAAACCATTGTCAATTGTTGGAAAAATCCATCTGGTTCACTAATGTCCTTTAGTGAAGGAAATCTGCTGTACTTACCTGGTCTGGCCTACATGTTGCTCCAGAGGTATAGCCATGTGGTTGACTCTCAACTGCCCTCCAAGGGCAACTAGGGATGGGCAATAAATGCTGGCCCAGCCGGCAATGCCCATGTCCCACAAATGAATAAAAAGTGATTTCTCTGAAATGCATTGTTTCACCTTGTACACTCTTTATCTTCCACACACTCCATTGTTCCTCATTATGGATTCTCCCCATTTGCCCTCAATGTGTTCTGCATGCCGCACTATCCCTCATTGAGTATTCTCTATAACTCAAAATGTCTAATCCAATATTCTGCTACCTATCATTGTTTATTCTCGAGACACCGCTGCCCTATTGCAGATTTCTGATTTCTTATTGTTTCCCAAAGTATATTTCCCTCCACTGGCCACTGTCAATTCCGCTTATTTAGTTTCAAATTCTTGTTCTTTGTAAATGCCTCTATGGCCTACCTTGGCAAACTCATCCAGTCCAGTAACCATGCCCAAATATTCCTCTGACTGCAGGCCTTTTATTGATTTCCTGCATTCTCTCACCAGTTTTTTTGGACAGTGTCCACTTGTAATGGTCTTTCTTTCTGCAACTTCCTGACAGAAGACCTTTCATCTGGTCTTCAGAACACGCCACTGAACCGGAACAGAAAGCTCATTTGAATACATTAGCATGTCCTTAGTGAGCACTCTCTCTGGGACATGCCCCCTCGCCAGATATTCAGTGGGCGCCATTGCCAGTTCTGCATAAACGTGAATCTGGCACCCTCACCCCAGGAGGGATTTCAGAGGTGGGTGCTCAGGCAGCCAGTACCCTCTGCGGTGGGCATCCTCCGGTAGCACCAGAGAGGACTCAGGGGACACAGTTAAGTTCAACTCGGGGCTGGGAGTGGGAGTCACAGAGTCGCTATTCCGGGGAGAGGGGTCGGGAGGGGGCACCTACTTTCCTTACCTTCCCTTGCTCTGAAAGAGTTGTGAAGGCTGGTATGCAGGCAATGCTTCCCGTGTTCTCCTTCTTGAGTTCCTGTCCATATCACAGCTGAGGGAGTGCCCGTCCTTAGTGGGGAATGGTGAAAGGTTGGGAGGGACATAGCACTCCCATTCTCACACTTAACAGGGACAAGGTGCCGGGTGAGCAGGGTGGTACCCCCAAGCTTGGTAGCATGAACAGAGAGAGTGGTGGCTCTATGGCAGAACACAGTGAAATTTATTCCCAAACATTTAAAACAAAATGGTGACTTTACTGCAACAGTGCCTATGTCCACCCATGCCCACTAAGTGCCTTCAGTTCCTTAGTCTTCCTGATCTTCCCATTACGTCCCGGTGTATCCCCAGGATCCACAGCTGAGATTGAGGCAGCCTGTTGACTTCCACATCTTTTTTTTTCTGAAATGACCTTTGTGTTCGTCCCCTGGAGGGGGCCGGGATCTTGAGGGTCCAGGCCTGCTTTCGGGCGGCAAGGATGTTTCTCTCCTCGTTGTCAGGAGCTGGAGGTGTGTTGCTCACGGGGAGATGCCCAGGGTCCCCTGGCTGGAGGGCCCCGGGCTGTACTCCTGCCAATCCCCTTCCCTTGAGTAGAAACCATAGAACCATAGAAAATTACAGCTCAGAAACAGGCCTTTTGGCCCTCCTTGTCTGTGCCAAACCATTTTTTGCCTAGTCCCACTGACCTGCACTTGGACCATATCCCTCCACACCCGTCTCATCCATGAACCCGTCCAAGTTTTTCTTAAATGTTAAAAGTGACCCCGCATTTACCACTTTATCCGGCAGCTCATTCCACACTCCCACCACTCTCTGCGTGAAGAAGCCCCCCCCTAATATTCCCTTTAAACTTTTCTCCTTTCACCCTTAATCCATGCCCTCTGGTTTTTTGCTCCCCTAGCCTCAGCGGAAAAAGCCTGCTTGCATTCACTCTATCTATACCCATCAAAATCTTATACACCTCTATCAAATCTCCCCTCAATCTTCTACGCTCCAGGGAATAAAGTCCCAACCTATTCAATCTCTCTCTGTAACTCAGCTTCTCAAGTCTCGGCAACATCCTTGTGAACCTTCTCTGCACTCTTTCAATCTTATTTACATCCTTCCTGTAACTAGGTGACCAAAACTGTACACAATACTCCAAATTCGGCCTCACCAATGCCTTATATAACCTTACCATAACACTCCAACTTTTATACTCGATACTCCGATTTATAAAGGCCAATGTACCAAAGGCTCTCTTTACAAAGAACAAAGAACAAAGAATAGTACAGCACAGGAAACAGGCCCTTTGGCCCTCCAAGCCTGTGCCGCTCCTTGGTCCAACTAGACCAATCGTTTGTATCCCTCCATTCCCAGGCTGCTCATGTGACTATCCAGGTAAGTCTTAAACGATGTCAGCGTGCCTGCCTCCACCACCCTACTTGGCAGCGCATTCCAGGCCCCCACCACCCTCTGTGTAAAAAACGTCCCTCTGATATCTGAGTTATACTTTGCCCCTCTCACCTTGAGCCCGTGACCTCTCGTGATCGTCACCTCCGACCTGGGAAAAAGCTTCCCACTGTTCACCCTATCTATACCCTTCATAATCTTGTATACCTCTATTAGATCTCCCCTCATTCTCCGTCTTTCCAAGGAGAACAACCCCAGTCTACCCAATCTCTCCTCATAGCTAAGACCCTCCATACCAGGCAACGTCCTGGTAAACCTTCTCTGCACTCTCTCCAATGCCTCCACGTCCTTCTGGTAGTGCGGCGACCAGAACTGGACGCAGTACTCCAAATGTGGCCTAACCAGCGTTCTATACAGCTGCATCATCAGACTCCAGCTTTTATACTCTATACTCCGTCCTATAAAGGCAAGCATACCATATGCCTTCTTCACCACCTTCTCCACCTGTGTTGCCACCTTCAAGGATTTGTGGACTTGCACACCTAGGTCCCTCTGTGTTTCTATACTCCTGATGACTCTGCCATTTATTGTATAACTCCTCCCTACATTATTTCTTCCAAAATGCATCACTTCGCATTTATCCGGATTAAACTCCATCTGCCACCTCTCCGCCCAATTTTCCAGCCTATCTATATCCTGCTGTATTGCCCGACAATGCTCTTCGCTATCCGCAAGTCCAGCCATCTTCGTGTCATCCGCAAACTTGCTGATTACACCAGTTACACCTTCTTCCAAATCATTTATATATATCACAAATAGCAGAGGTCCCAGTGCAGAGCCCTGCGGAACACCACTGGTCACAGACCTCCAGCCGGAAAAAGACCCTTCGACCACTACCCTCTGTCTCCTATGGCCAAGCCAGTTCTCCACCCATCTAGCCACTTCCCCTTGTATCCCATGAGCCTTAACCTTCTTAACCAACCTGCCATGTGGGACTTTGTCAAATGCCTTACTGAAATCCATATAGACGACATCCACGGCCCTTCCTTCATCAACCGTTTTTGTCACTTCCTCAAAAAACTCCACCAAATTTGTAAAGGCACGATCTCCCTCTTACAAAACCATGCTGTCTGTCGCTAATGAGATTGTTCCGTTCTAAATGCACATACATCCTGTCTCTAAGAATCCTCTCCAACAACTTCCCTACCACGGACGTCAAGCTCACCGGCCTATAATTTCCTGGGTTATCTCTGCTACCCTTCTTAAACAACGGGACCACATTTGCTATCCTCCAATCCTCAGGGACCTCACCCGTGTCCAAAGAAACGACAAAGATTTCCGTCAGAGGCCCAGCAGTTTCATCTCTCGTGTCCCTGAGCAGTCGAGGATAGATGCCATCAGGCCCTGGGGCTTTGTCAGTTTTAATGTTCCCTAAAAAACCTAACACTTCCTCTCTTGTAATGGAGATTTTCTCTAACGGGTCAACACCTCCCTCCGAGACACTCCCGGTTAACACGCCCCTCTCCTTCGTGAATACCGATGCAAAGTATTCATTTAGGATCTCCCCTATTCCCTTGGGTTCTAAGCATGATTCGCCTCCTTTGTCCCTGAGTGGTCCGATTTTCTCCCTGACAACTCTTTTGTTCCTAACGTATGAATAGAATGCCTTCGGATTCTCCTTAATCCTGCCTGCCAAGAACATCTCGTGACCTCTTTTTGCCCTTCTAACTCCCCGTTTGAGTTCTTTCCTACTCTCTCTGTATTCCTCCAGAGCTCCATCTGTTTTCAGTTGCCTGGACTTAACGTACGCCTCCCTTTTCATTTTAATCAGATCCTCAATTTCCCTGGTTATCCACGGCTCTCGAATCCTACCTTTCCTATCTTTCCTTTTTACAGGCACATGCCTATCCTGCAGCCTTATCAATAGTTCCTTGAAAGACTCCCACATGCCAGATGGGGACTTACCCTCGAACATCCTCTCCCAATCAACATCCACCAATTCCTGCCTAATCCGGCTCTAGTCAGCCTTCCCCCAATTTAGCACCCTGCCCGTAGGACAGCACTCATCCTTGTCCATTACTATCCTAAAGTTAACAGAGTTGTGGTCACTATTTGCCACATGTTCCCCTACCGAAACTTTGACGACCTGACCGGGCTCATTTCCCAGAACTAGGTCCAGTATAGCCCCCTCTCTAGTCGGGCTATCTAAATATTGTTCCAAAGAACCCTATCCACCTGTGATGTCACTTTTAGGGAATTCTGTACCTGTATTCCCAGATCCCTCTGTCCAACTGCACTCTTCAGAGTCCTACCATTTACCCTGTACGTTCTATTTTGGTTTGTCCTTCCAATGTGCAATATCTCACACTTGTCTGCGTTAAATTCCATTTGCCATTTTTCAGCCCATTTTTCTAGTTGGTCCAAATTCCTCTGCAAGCTTTGAAAACCTTCCTCACTGTCTACTACACCTCCAATCTTTGTATCATCAGCAAACTTGCTGATCCAATTTACCACATTATCATCCAGATCATTGATATAGATGACTTGGGCACACCATAACATTTGAGTACTTGGTACGCCATAACATTCAAGGCTATGGGCCAAGTGCTGGCAAGTGGGATTAGGAGGATAGGTCAGGGCTTTTCATGTATTGATGTGGACTCAATGGGCCAAAGGGCCTCTTCTGCACTGTAGTATTCTGTGATTCGGGTTCCCGGGGGCCCTTGTGCTCTTCCAGTGGATGGAGGGGCAGCTGGCATGAGATCCTCTGGTGCTGATTCTTGTGGATTCCAACCTGTGACTGCACCATGCAGCCGAGGCCCTGCACAATGGTGTGGATATCTCCTGCCATGGAGTGCATGTCCTGCACCAATGTCTCCACTGCTGACGCCACCCTTGCAGTGTTGGCCTCGGTGCGCCGCCGTGGTAGCATCATCTCCTCAGATAGAAGGCAATAGGGCTCCTCCAATCGGCCTTGACTCCCTTCCTGATACTTGCAACTTTGCCTTTGCAGCTCCAGCAGCGGTGGGATGACCAGGGTCATGTTATCGGCAAGGGGCTTAGCAGAATCCTGGGCTCCGGCATCCCTCTGAGTGCCAGTTCCCTGGAACATCCTTGCCCATGCCTGCTGTTGATCTTCAGCTGTGAGGTGCTCACCAGTGAGTGACCCAAAAGCCTGCCTACTTATTGGACCCACTGGGGTGTGAGTATCTGTACTGGTACCAGGTGCGGGTGACAGCTGTGATGCCCCCTTCAACGATGGCGTTGGAGACGTCCCCCTCAGGGCTGTTGGAGTCCTGTGGGTCCAGAGGACACAAGGATGGCCTGGCCTGTTCTGCTGGTCGGCCTGCAAGAGAAGGGAGATGGCATCAGTGCATTACCAGGGATATGGAGGAAACATTAATTGCTCACTTGCGACTTGAGGAATGGAGCATATGTTTTGACGATTCTCACATTTCTTTGTTGCCCCCATTTCACCAGAAGCGCGGGCATGCTCTCCTCCCACCCTGGCCAGCTCGAGGGCTCGCTCCAGTGGGTGAGGGTTCTCAGCTTGGGCAAGGTTCCAGCTGGCTGCGCCCGCTCATGCTCATTGTGATTGAGTTTGTCCTGCAATGGCACAGAGGGGGAGAGTGTAAGTGGGAGTGTTGACATTTAAGATGATGATGAGGTGTGGAGCTTAGGTGGGAGCTGGATTGTGAAGAGCAGCAGGGGGGTGGGCACGGTGATTGTGGGAGGGAGGGAGAGGGGGGGGGGGGGAAATCTGGTGTTGGCAAAGTCCAAAGTGGCTGAGTGAGAGAAAGGGTTGGGAGTGTGAAAGGTGTGCGAATTGTGGGGAGGAGCAGTGGGAGACTGAGGATGGTCCACTTACCCTGGCTGAGTGAAGAAGATCATTCATCTTCTTCCGACACTGTTGCCCCGTCCTCTCCTGGAGTGCACTTGCACTGACTGGGGCTGGCACTAAGTCCCAAGCGGGAGTGGTGAATCTGCTGGAAAGCCATCTCCTGGAGCGGAGAATCAGGGGGAACATGCCACTGGAGAAGTGTGAAGCTCTTGGGCATAAGAAATTATCGCTAATAAGCTGTAAGATTTGGCGTGGAAACACGCTGGCACCGTCAGTGGGAAGCATTCTGTTTTTTGCAGCATAACCAACACTCTGCCATTTTTTGGTAACATTTCGCCCGGTGTTTCCCTTTTGCTTACTTGGCTTTCGACTGAGCTGTGCATTGAATTGTCTGACTCGCTCCATTCATTTTGTCCTTCAGGCAGCTTTCTGCTCTGCAATTTGACAAGTTGCGCTGCTTACATCCTTATCTCTTTCCTCTGATCAGGACTGAATCGGATATTAAACACTGCTTGCACCCACACTCTGCCGCTTATTGTCTGTGGATCTGAATGTGTTTGTCATTTTCCAAATTAAAAAAAAAAGTAAGGATCTGAACAGAAATGCAGGAAATGAAATGAAATGCAAAGGGAAGTGAGGTTGTATTTGCTGCAATAAACTCAAAAAATGGATATAACTACAGATAAGATTAAGTTGACAGTTAAAGTTAAAAGTTAGTTGGCGGGCCCTGGGGAATAGGTGGCTCTCGAAGCAACTTGTTGGGCGTCACTTCACATTGTATGGAAGAGGAAAGACTGGTGGGAAAGCTCAGGTTAAGGTCAAATCTCGGCTGAACTGCAGTTGAGTTGATTTGATTTGATTTATTATTGTCACATGTATTAATCTCCAGTGAAAAGTATTGTTTCTTGTGCGCTATACAGACAAAGCATCCCGTACATAGAGAAGGAAAGAAGAGAGTGCAGAATGTAATATTACAGTCACAGCTAGGGTGTAGAGAAAGATCAACTTAGTGCGAGGTAGGTCCGTTCAAAAGTCTGATGGCAGCAGGGAAGAAGCTGTTCTTGAGTCGGTTGGTGCATAATCTCAGACTTTGTGTCTTTTTCCCGTCGGAAGAAGGTGGAAGAGAGAATGTCCAGGTTGCATGGGGTCCTTCATTATGCCGGCTGCTTTTGCGAGGCAGTGGGAAGTGTAGATAGAGTCAATAGATGGGAGGCTGGTTTGCGTGATGGATGGGCTACATTCACAACCCTTTGTAGTTTCTTGCAATCTTGGGCAGAGCAGGAGCCATACCAAGCTGTGATACAGTCAGAAAGGATTCCCGGTGGGCCTTGTTCACTGCCTCAAGAGAAAGGGCAACAATGTTGAGCGCGTGGATGCTGGAGCCGCAGTCTAACTGGTTGCTGTGCTTGAGTATCTGACCACTGAAACCCTCGAACTGACCATTAACGGGGCCTGTGACAAGAAGGAGACCCGCATCATCCCCAGACACCAGCAGCTGGCCGTCCGCAACAATGAGGAGCTCAACAAGCTGCTGGGAGGGGTGACCATCGCTCAGGACGGGGTGCTGCCTAAATCGGGCTGTGCTGCAGCCCAAGAAAACCAGCGCTGGTGTGGGCTTGAGGACCAAGTGAAGAGGCCATTCTTTAATCTAATAACCCACCAGAAACATCGCCAGGGACCCGAGTTCGATTCCCGGCTTGGGTCACTGTCAGTGTTGAGGTTGCACCTTCTCCCCATGTCTGCGTGGGTTTCCTCCCACAGTCCGTAAGACGTGCTGGTTAGGTGAATTGGCCATGCTAAATTCTCCCTCAGTGTACCCGAACAGGCGCCGGAGTGTGGCGACTAGGGGATTTTCACAGTAACTTCATTGCAGTGTTAATGTAAGCCTATTTGTGACACTAATAAAGAAATAACTAAACACTACTATCATAGTGATAAACATATTCATACAACAGAAATACCTTTATCAGTGGAGTATTAACATTAGACTACAAAAATAAACACCTAGAAAATGAAAAAACCTCACACTTTGCCCTGTATATTTGCAGGGAGGGGCTGGGTTGCAATGCAGTTGAGAAGCAGAGAAGAATGGAGTTCCCTCGGGTCTTGTTGCGTTTCACATTAACATTTGAAAAGTCTTCAGATAAAAGTAAATCACTGCAGCTGCTGGAATCTGAAACAAAAACAGAAAACTTTAGAAAATCTCAGCAGGGATGGCATGATGGCACAGTGGTTAGCACTGCTGCCTCACAGCGCCAGGGACCCAGGTTTAATTCCCAGCTTGGGTCACTGTCTATGCGGAGTCTGCACGTTCTCCCCATGTCTGCATGAGTTTCCTCTGGGTGCTCTGGTTTCCTCCCGTAGTCCAAAGATGTGTGAGTCAGGTTGATTGGCGATGCTAAATTGCCCCTTTATATCAGGGGGACTAGCTAGGGTAAATGCTATGGTTATGGGGATAGGGCCTGGGAGAGATTGTGGTCGGTGCAGACTTGGTGGGCCAAATGGCCTCCTTCAGCACTGTCGGGTTCTATGATTCTATGCTGTCAGTCCTGCTGAGATCGTCCAGCATTTTCTGTTTTTGTTTGAAAAGCCAGATTGAGAGGCTGTCCAGTGGGTGGGCCTGTAGCCACAGCCATGGGGCAGAGAGGAGGGATGGATTGGAAAACTGGATAGCTGGGGAGTTGTGGGGATGGACAGTAGGGAGGGAACGGTGATTGGAGGCAATTTACCTGGTGGAAATCAGAGGCTGGAGCAATGATTGGAGGCCTTTGGTGGGGAGAGGGGGGGGGGGGGGGGGTGCAGAAAGAGAAATAAACAGAGTCAGGGGCATAGGCCACACCAAAGAGAGCGTAAAAGAAGAATGGGATGGATTGGAAAGACCAGGTGGGAGATTGTGATGTTGTGGTGGCCATCATGGGTCAGGGGTGGCGTTGACTGATGGCTGGGTGTTTAAAGGGTCGTAAGCAAGTAAACTGGATCCAGCAAGCTAACCGATTGGCCTTTCTGGTTCCATTAGTCCAAATCTCCCAGTAGCTGTTGGCTTTGCTGAGGTCTGGGAAACTCAACTGACCTGCGTCCGATATAAAATGGAGACCCAAGCCTGGGTGATGCAGCCAATGACTAAACTGCTTCTAGAATCTAGATGGTCCAGCCCTTGTCTTGCCTCTGCCTTAACTTTCTCCACAACCCAAACCCGATTGTTTGGGGAGAAATTCCCTGCTGTAATGCTGCTGACACCTTCATTGCCCTTCTATTATTTTCTTTTCTATTTTCTCTCCCTTTGGTTTTAAGTGTAATTTTATTATTTTTCTACTTAACCCAATCTATATCTTACTGCTTACATAGAAAAAAAACATTGAAAATCCTTGACGTGCTTTTCTCGTGGCGTCATGATTTCAGCGAGGCCCATCAGGTTGGGCTCTCGGAGTACGAGCTCCCTGATTGAGGCCACAATTGCCTGCCCAACCAGGGAGCCTCACCTGTATAATAATATGGATGTGTCAGGTCTACTGACGCTCTGGATTCTGACTTTGTGCCAGAAGCACTCCTAGGAGTGGAGACAAGTTCGTAAAGAAAGGGAATCTGGTGAAGGGACACCGGCTTCTGAAGCCATATTTCATTTATATTCCATGTGGATATTCTCCCACCACTTCATCTCACCCTCTCTGCATGCCCTATATAGCTATCCCCTCATGTGATTATTTAGCTTCCCTTTGAATGTGTAATGACTTCAATCAGGCCATTGAAGTTGGCCTATTGGAATACAAACTCCCTGATTAAGGGATCAATTGATGGGTCAATCAGGGAGACTTTACTTTGTATGTAGCCGGGAGTGTCAGTTCCTCTGGCACTCCAGCAGGGAGACTGTTGACTGATAGCACTCTGTGTATTGCTGTTAGAGTTTGTAAATAAAGGGATTCTGGTGAAGGGACTTCGGCCTCCATGAACGTATTACAGAATGCATCTATACTATTCACCTGGTAGCAAGCTCATAGAATTATACAGCACAGGAGAAGGCCATTCAGTCCATTATGCATTTGCTAGCACAAGTTCAGGTCTGAGGTGACAATGTGAATCTCTCCTTCAGCGAGTCGATTTCACTTTTGTCACCCTGGGGCCTGTTATGTATGCACCGATCACCTAAAGGATCACAAAGTAGGCTTGGTAACTTGAACACTGGGAGCTCTGTATTGGAGGTGTGCACTGTTCCACAGTCAGATCTAAGAGCGAACAACCGGGTTTTATGTTTTTGAAGTTTAAAGTTTATTTATTAGTGTCACAAGTAGGCTTACATTAACACTGCAATGAAGTTACTGTGAAAATCCCCTAGTCGCCACACTCTGGCGCCTGTTCGGGTGCACTGAGGGAGAATTTAGCATGGCCAATGCACCTAACCAGCACGTCTTTTGGACTGTGGGAGGAAACCAGAGCACCCGGAGGAAACCCATGCAGACACGGGGAGAACGTGCAGACTCAGCACAGACAGTGAACCAAGCTGGGAATCGAACCCGGGACCTGGTGCTGTGAGGCAGCAGTGCTAACCACTCTGCCAGCGTGCCGTCACACACTGGGAGGAGCTAATCCCCCAGGGGTCACCTGACCCACACTCTTAAAGGGGCAGTAGGCACCCCAAACCCCAACATGCATTATATGCATATACTACAGGCCAAGACTCTGGGTTCGGGCCGCACTTGCACAGTAACCCACAGCAATTGCACAACTGCGTGCACGCATATTTATCATTAATAATTCTGCAGTGCACTTTCAGATTCCCGTGTGGGGGAGTTTTGACACGAATCTCCAATCGCTGATCAATTAAACTGGGGAAATTTGCATTTAACTTCGGGCTGGCATCAGTGTGCAGGCAGCACTTGCTCGTTTGCGGCAGCCTATATCGATGAATGCCAGTCGACTCTGCTTTACTTGTTAATGGCAGAGATAAATCAGCCACACCCTGGGCTCCAGAGTCTGTACAACTGCAGCAGCGCAGTCAGGGATTCTCAGTCAGTGTGATATGTGACCAGCTTCTGTTTACCTCACTTGCACAGAGCAGCAGTGGAAAGGTGTCACTGCTGTGGTAAACGGATGACTTTTTAAGAGAAAAACTTTCAGGCAGGACTGATAGATATATATATAAGAACGTTGTTCAGGGAAATGTTGGATTCAGCCCAGTACCAGACCTTGAGGCTCAGAATACTGTCTCTTCTCAACAAACATCCGTCTCCTTCTCAGGTAAATGCGAGTCTGCGTTCGATTGTTTGAACTAAATGCCTTAGTGTGAAAAAATTCTTGGAAAATTTAGTCCGGAATTCTCATGGCGGTTCATGGCATGCCGCCGCTGCGTATGAGGATGGGGAATTTGGCACTCAGCCAAATCTCCATTCACTGCAGTGGGACCAGGAAATCCCGCCGGCGCAAACAGCTGGAAAGTTCTGCCCGTTATTTTGCTATTTTTAACCTACAAAGCAAGAATAAAAGCTGAATTATTTTCTGTTTTAATCCCATTTCCCAGCATTTGGTCCGTAACCTTGCATGATATTACATTTCAAATGCTCATCTCAATGGTTCTTAAATGTTCACCGGAGTTTTACCGTCCCACTCGTTGCGGGAATCGGAGTGGGCGAGGGGCGGACCATGGAAAGGTCCATTGACTTCGGATGGGATGTTACGGTTTCGGGACGAGCGCGGCCATAAAATCCCGCCCATGCGAGGGTTGCCGCTTCTACCACCCTTTCAGGTCGTGAGTTCCAAATTCCCACCACCCTCTGGGTGAAAATGTTTTTCCTTAAATCCCCTCCAAATCTCCGATGCCTTATCTTAAATCTGTGCCTCCTGGTTACTGATCCCTCTACTAAGGGGATAGGTTTTGTTTAATCTACCCTATAATTTTGTACACCTCGATCAGGTTCCCCTCAGGCTTCTCTGCTTTAAGGAAAACAACCCCAGCCTAACCAGCCTCTCTTCGGAGCTGAAACGCTCCAGCCCAGGCAACATCCTGGTGAATCTCCTCTGCACACTTCCTAGTGAAAAGCAGAAAATTCAAGAAAGGCACAGCAGACCCTAAAAACAGAAAAGGGTAACTTTAAAACCTGAGACTCTATGAATGGGATGATTTGAACAAATGATGCAGCGCCACTCTGTTCAGCTGCCAATCAACACATTTTATGCTTCCATAATATTCTGCTTAATATAGCAAGAGGGTGTAAATTAAGTCAAAATCTGTGCTGAACTGCATCATTGCATTGGGGGCAAGCATGGTGGCACAGTGGTTAGCACCGCTGCCTAACAGCAGTGCTAACATTGTCTGTACCTTTAAGACTTGATTACCTGTCAAGACTCGCATTCCAACCATTATTTTGTAAATTGAGGTTGTGTCTTTATATGCCCTGTTTGTGAACAGAACTCCCACTCACCTAATGAAGGGGCAGCGCTCTGAAAGCTTGTGGCTTGTGCTACCAAATAAACCTGTTGGACTTTAACCTGGTGTTGTGAGACTTCTTACTGTGCTTACCCCAGTCCAACGCCGGCATCTCCACATTATGCCTAACAGCGCCAGGGACCCAGGTTCAATTCCTGCCTCGGGTCACTGTCTGTGTGGAGTTTGCACATTCTCCCCGTGTCTGTGTGGGTTTCCTCTGGGTCACCCGGTTTGCTCCCACAGTCCAAAGCTGTGAGGGTTAGGTTGATTGGCCATGCTAAATTGTCCCTTAGTGTCAGGGGGGACTAGCTAGGGTAAATGTGTGGGGTTACGGGAGTGGGGCCTGAGTTGGGATTGCGGTTGGTGCAGACTCGATGGGCTGAATGGCCTCCTTCTGCACTGTAGGGATTCTATGATTGCACTCACGTTACCATGGTAAAAACCAATGAGTAGCCTTTGAGCCACATCTCTCACGATGCGCACAGCCTCCCGTGTTCATCCACAAGGGAATCTATGAAAGCGTTTGTGGATCTTTGAGGTAGGAAGCAGGTCCTAACCCAGAGGAGTGCTTTTAGAATGGAAAGTAGCTTGTTATAAAAGAAGAAGAGTGGGTTGGGTAGATACGAAAATAATCTAAATGAATGAGAATCTAAATGAGAAAAATAGCTTTAAAAATAGAGTTGGCATGAAGTGTAATTAATCTTTTGTCATTTTCCCAGGTAGGGTTGGGCCTAATTTAGATCATATCCTCTGTGATTAATATAGGCTGCTTTCCCTCGAGATCAGACAGGCTGTGAGCTTTTGTAAAGAGTTTCATACATACTTTGCTTCCTCTGTTTTAAAGCAGCATATTCTAATCAACTCCATTTGTGTTTATTGTAGTTTTATGTTATTGCCAAGACTTATAGGCAATTAAACCAGCCAAACGTCAGGAAAATAAGAAGAAGCTAAAGGCAGTTTTGCAGTTTTTGCTGCCTCGGCACTGCTTCTGCCGTAGGGAGTTGACCCTGTTTTACATTTGGCTTTGGCCCCCATGCCTGTGGGGGCTTCCCAATGAGGAAGAAAGGCGTGGAAGGATTGGAGAGAGTGCAGAGGAGATTTACCAGGATGCTGCCTGGTTTGGAGGGTAGTTCTTATGAGGAAAGGTTGAGGGAGCTAGGGCTTTTCTCTTTAGAGCGGAGGAGGAGGCGAGGTGACTTATTAGAGGTTTATAAGATGATGAGGGGGATAGATAGAGTGGACGTTCAGAGACTATTTCCTCGGGTGGATGTAGCTGTTACTAGGGGGCATAACTATAAGGTTCATGGTGGAGATATAGGAGGGATGTCCGAGGTAGGTTCTTTACTCAGAGAGTGGTTGGGGTATGGAATGGACTGCCTGCAGTGATAGTGGAGTCGGACACTTTAGGAACTTTCAAGCGGTTATTGGATAGGCACACGGAGCACACCAGAATGATAGGGAGTGGGATAGCTTGATCTTGGTTTCGGACAAAGCTCGGCACAACATGAAGGGCCTGTACTGTGCTGTACTGTTCTATGTTCTATGTAAGCCATCCTGCTTCTGCAACATCCTCGCTCATCCTGGCACACTTGCCTTCATCGGTCAGAGCATTGAGTACAGGAGTTGGGATGTTATGTAACAACTGTACAATACATTGGTGAGGCCACATTTGGAGGTTGTGTACAATTCTGGTCACCTTGCTACAGAAAGGATTTAAAAAGTTTATTTATTAGTCACAAGTAGGCTTACATTCACACTGCAATAAAGTTACTGTGAAAATCCCCTAGTCGCCACATTCCGGCACCTGTTCGGGTACATTGAGGAAGAATTTAGCATGGCCAGTTCACCTAACCTGTACATCGTTTGGACTGTGGGAGGAAACCGGAGCTCCCGGAGGAAACCCATGCAGACACAGGGAGAATGCGCAAACTCCACACAGACAGTGACCCAAGGTGGGAATCGAACCCAGGTCGCTAACGCTGTGAGGCAGCAGTGCTAACCACTGTGTCACCGCGCCTTGGAAAGGGTGCAAAAAGATTTACAAGGAAGTTACCGGGACTGGAAAGTTTGAATTAGAAGGAGAAGCTAGATAGGCTGGGACATTTTCCCCTGGAGCGTAGGAGAATGAGGGGTGACCTTATAGAGGTTTGTAAAATCATGAGGGGCAGAGATCAGGTGAATAGCCCAGGTCTTTTCCCTGGGGGAGGGGAGTTGAAAACTGGAGGACATAAGTTAAGAGGGGAAAGATTTAAAGGGGACCTGAGGGGCAACGTTTTCAGGTGATGCATGTATGGAATGAGCTGCCACAGGAGGTGGCAGAGGGGGTACAATTACAGCATTTAAAAGACATTTGGGCAGGTACATGGATGGGAAAGGTTAATGGGCCAAACGCAAGCAAATGGGACTAGTTGAGTTTAGGAAACCTGGTCGGCATGGACGAGTTGGACTGAAGGGCCTGTTTCTGTACTGCATATCTCACTGACTCTGGGCAGGATTTTATGGCCTCGCTCGGGTGAAACCGGAAATTCCCGCCCGAGGTCAACGGAGATTTCCACTGTCGGATCCTCGCCCGCTCTGATTCCTTGGCGGGGGAGGTGGTACAGTTCCGGCATATGACTCTATGCAGCCAAAGTGAATTTAAGGCCAATCAGAGCCAAATTAGGGACCGTTTTGTGGAGTGGTCCCACGCACGGTGGAAGACAGGATTGCATTAGTCCAAACTCAATCCATTCGGATTCCAGAATATTGAAAGATTATTCAAGCTGTAGTTTTGTCGTTAGAATAAAGAAGGTTGCACCAAATGCTGCATATCTTTTTCTGGAGAGTGGACTGGGGCGATATTTGATTTTATTGGTGAAATAAAACATTTTAAGCTGCAAGCTCAGGAGTTGAGATCAGCTGCTGATGGACAAGAAAATCCATTTTCATCCCCGTAATTGTTTTTTTCCAGAGTATAGTGCAATCTTCTGGCTGAAGCTTTCACGAGGAAAGCTGCCTATTTGGATGGACTGCCATTTTGCTGGAATGAGTAGCAAAATATTTATTCATTCATTGTGTGATTGAGGTTCCTGCTTTTTTTAGTTATATTCTACCCCAGTCAACATCTCCGTCAAGGGCTTATTGGTGCCTGGGCTTGTTGTAGCCTTGCAGCATCCATGGTCAATGAATGGTAATCTTACTCGAGGAAGCCACAAGATTACGGTTAGGACAAGGGGTTAGGGTTAATGGTTAGGGTTACAAAACTCAGCAACAAGATGCACGCACCTGTATTAGGGTTAGGGTTATGGGTCAGGGTTTGAATTAAGGGGTCAGTGTAAGGAGTTATGTGATTATGTTATGTTATGGGCGGCATGGTGGCACAGTGGTTAGCACTGCTGTCTAACAGCGCCAGGGACCCAGGTTCAATTCCGGCCTTGGGTCACTATTTGTGTGGAGTTTGCACGTTCTCCCTGTGTCTGCGTGGGTTTCTTCCGGGTGCTCCGGTTTCCTCCTACAGTCCAAAGATGTGCGGTTAGGTGGATTGGCCATGCTAAATTGACCCTGGTGTCAGGGGGATTAGTGGGGTAAATGTGTGGGGTTACGGAAATAGGGCTTGGGGGGGATTGTGGTTGGTGCAGACTCGAAGGGCCGAATGGCCTTCTGCACTGTAAGGATTCTATTAGGGCCGGGCAGACGGGACCATCGTCCTCAGTTGCACTCTGCCACTTTTTGGCCGGCTCACATCAGCTTTCTTGCCCTGTTGCCCTTGTTCCCAATCTTCTGGTCTTGATGTTTGTGGTCTTCATTGTGTAGAACTGGCAGAGGGCCAGAGGACAGAGACAGGAGTCACAGGGTTAATGAGGAAGGGGAGGGGAGAGAAGTCTGGTGGGGAGGGATAAGAGAAGAAAGAGACAGACAGACAGTATGGAGGAGAGAGAGAGAGAGTTGGCAAGGAGGCCAGTTCTTTGTTCTTTGCTCTTTTGGGGTTTGGGGTCACTTTTTGATGCACCTTTCAGAGTTAATTTTTGAAGTTGTACTTGAGTTTGGTGTCATTTGTGGTTAGAGTTAGAATGGAATTCATTGCCACAGAGGGCTGTGGAGGCCAGGTCGTTGTGTGTATTTAAGACAGAGATAGATAGGTTCTTGATTGGTAAAGGCATCAAGGGTTACGGGGAAAAGCGGGAGAATGGGTTTGAGAAACTTATTAGCCATGATTGAATGGCAGAGCAGACTTGATGGGCCGAATGGTCTAATTCTGCTCCTATATCTTATGGTCTTATTTAGGGATGGGCAATAAATGCTGGTCTTATGGTCTGGAGTTAGGATTAGGGGTCAGGTTAGGCATTGGCTTAACAGAAGTCACCCTCCTACCCAGCTTTGTGTGATCTTCAAATTCAGAGATAGTTCTCTCATCTAAATAAGAACATAAGAAATAGGAGCAGGAGTAGGCCATCTAGCCCCTCGAGCCTGCCCCGCCATTCAATAAGATCATGGCTGATCTGACGTGGATCAGTACCACTTACCCGCCTGATCCCCATAACCCTTAATTCCCTTACCGATCAGGAATCCATCCATCCATATATTAAATCATTAATATATAGTGAATGTGTAGATTAGGGGGGATTGGTGGGGTAAATATGCAGGGTTTTGGTGATCAGGCATGGGTAAGGTGCTCTGTTGGAGAGTCGGTGTAAATTCGATGGACCGAATGGCCTCTTTCTGCACTGTAGGGATTCTGTGATCCTGAGGCTAATATTGAGGCGTGTTCCCGCAGATGTTGTGAAGGGAACTTCGGGAAATGGGAAGTGGGTTCCTAGTGGCTTAGCCAGGTAACCGGTTAATGTAAAATATTGTGAGAGTGGGGACACTTGCTGGGAACTCAAATATCCTCACCACAGTTCATCCTTGACGCTAATCAGCAGCTCCGATAATAATGGATTAATGGAATAGAAGCCCAACGTTGAGGAAAGTGAATAGCTGCAGGAAGTGACATTAATTACAATGAAAATAAATGAGCTTCCTCTCTCCCACTGGCTGAGTGATGATCAAATACATCACTGGCTGTAGTGCTAAGCCTCACTGACAGGGCCGACTGACTGCACCACAGCTGTCCCAGGTTGGCCACAGTTTTTGGAAGAGAAGAATCACCTGGGATTCCTCTCCTGACTGAACCGTTGCCCCATGGCCCCTTGAGTTTTTCTTTCCTTTCTTGGGATGTGGGCTTCGTTGGCTGGGCCAGCATTTATTGCCCATCCCTAAATGCCCTTGACAGAGATGACCTGACAGAGGTTTACAAGATTATGAGTGGCATGGACAGAATGGATAAGTCAGATGCTCTTTCCTCGGGTAGAAAAGTCAAGTACTAGGGGACATAGACTTAAGGTGCGTGGGGAAAAGCTTAGAGGAGATGCGTGAGGCAAATGTTTTACACAGAGGGTGGTGAATGTCTGGAACGCGCTGCCCGGGGGAGGGGTGATGGGAGCAGGAATGATAGCGGCATTTAAGGGGCAACTAGATGAATACATGAATAGGATGGGAATGGAAGGATACGGACTCCGTAAGTGCATACGGTTTTAGTTTAGGCAGGCATCATGATCGGCGCAGGCTTGGAGGGCCGAAGGGCCTGTTCCTCTGCTGTACTTTTCCTTGTTCTTTGAGGTATTTAAGAGTCAACCACATTGCTGTGGGTCTGGAGTTACACGTAGGCCAGACCAGGTAAGGATGACAGATTTCCTTCCCTCAAGGACATTAGTGAATCAGATGGGTTTTTATGACAATCGACAATGGTTTCATGGTCATCATTAGATTTTTAATTCCAGATTTTTTTAAAATTCAAATTTCACCATCAACCGTGGTGGGATTTGAACCCGTGTCCCCAGAGCACTACCCTGGGTCTCTAGATTACTAGTCCAGTGACAGCACCACTACACCACCACTCCCCCATACATGTGGATGCCGTATGATGACTTAGCTTCATCTCTTCATGATAGAATAGCCCGTGGGAACCTGCTGCCTAAACCTGGACATGAAGGATGGGCATGATGTGGAGATGCCGGCGTTGGACTGGGGTGAACACAGTAAGAAGTCTCACAACACCAGGTTAAAGTCCAACAGGTTTATTTGGTAGCAAAAGCCACTAGCTTTCGGAGCGCTGCCCCTTCGTCAGGTGAAGGATACGCACAGGGCGTGAGGCAGCAGTGAGAAGCTCAGACATCAAGGAGCTAGCCTCTTCAGGAGATGAATAGATAGAAGACAAGGAAATCTTAAAGAAAATTGAGCTCAGTTGCGATTGCTAATAAAGATCAATTGGAAATTCCTATTCGAGAGCATGGTTCAGATTAATTTTTCACGGAAACTTTCATGGAACCCAGTAATAGTCAAGTGGGTAATGAGATGTTAACAAGAGGACCTTGATGTCTGCTTATGGACTCTTGTTTCAATCATAATTGCTTTTGCGTGTGAGTACTTTCAAATTCCATTTTTCGAGTGTAACTGGTTTGAAACAGTATTTATCAGTTGATAAAAGACCAGTATTGGCGGCCCGGTGGCACAGTGGTTAGCATTGCTGCCTCACAGCGCCAGGGTCCCAGGTTTGATTCCGGCCTTGGATGATTGTCTGTGTGGAGTTTGCACATTCTCCCCGTGTCTGCATGGGTTTCCTCCGGGTGCTCCAGTTTCTTCTCTCAGTCCAAAGACATATGGTTAGGAGGATTGGCCAGGCTAAATTGCCCCTTAGTATCCCAAGATGTGTAGGTTAGGGGATTAGCGGGATAAATGTGTGGGGTTACAGGAATGGGGCAGGAGGTGGTCCTCGGTAAGATGGTCTGTTGGAGAGTCGGTGCAGACTCGATAAACTGAATGGCCTTCTCTGCACTGTAGGGATTCTATGAGTTGTAGATTAGGGGGATTAGAGGGGTAAATGTGTGGGGTTACAGGGCTGGGGGTGGTCCTGGGTAAGACGCTCTGTCGGAGAATCGGTGCAGACTCAATGGGCCAAATGGCCTCCTTCTGCACTGTAGGGATTCTATGATTCGATGAGTTTAAATGGTCCTGTAAACAGTCATGATGTGGAGATGCTGGCGTTGGACTGGGGTAAACACAGAAAGAAGTCTAACAACACCAGGTTAAAGTCCAACAGGTTTATTTTCCCTGTAAACAGTCGCAGTGACAGATGAATCGTGCCTGCTTTCGCCCTCCTGTGCTGAAGCTGCTGAGTCTGCAGGATTTATCTTTTAAAATTCCCATCATCCCAAGGCCAGTGACATCCCCGTCGTGTAAATGAATTTTAAAATCCAACAGACTGCAACGAAAAAACTTGCACTTATGAGCTGTAGTAAACCATTCCGAGGCTCTTCACCGTAGCATTATCAAACAAAATGTGACACTGAGATGCCTAAGGAGATATTAGGACATGTAACTAAAAACCTGGTAGGTTTTAAGGAGAGAGAGAGGCAACACAGTTCAGAGAGGGAATTCCCGAGCTCAGGGCCCTGGCAGCTGATGGCATGGCTGCAATTTGTGGAGCAATTAAAATTGGGAATCTGCAGGAAGCTAAAGTTGGAAGAACAGAGATCTCAGAGGATTGTTGGACTAGGAGAATTTACAGAGATTTGTATTGATTCGATTTATTATTGTCACATATATTGGTATACAGTGAAAAGTATTGTTTCTTGCATGCTGTATAGACAAAGTTCGTAGAGTACATAGGGAAGAAGGAAAGGAGAGGGTGGCACAGTGGTTAGCACTGCTGCCTCACAGCGCCAGGGACCCGGGTTCAAATCCGGCCTCGGGCCACTGTCTGTGTGGAGTTTGCACTTTCTCCCCGTGTCTGCGTGGATTTCCCGCAGATACTCTGGTTTCCTCCCACACTCTAAAGATGTGCAGGTTAGGTTGATTGGCCATGCTAAATTGCCCCTTAGTGTTAGGGGGACTAGCAGAATAAATAGATGGGGTTAAGGAGATAGGGCTTGGGTGGGATTGTGGCCGGTGCAGACTTGATGGGCCAAAGGGCCTCCTTCTGCACTGTAGAGAGTCTATGATTCTAAGGAAAGGAGAGGGTACAGAATATAGTGTTACATCTAGGGTGTAGAGAAAAATCAACTTAACATAAGGTAGATCCACTCAAAAGTCTGATGGCAGCAGGGAAGAAACTGTTCTTGAATCGGTTGGTAAGTGATCTCAGACTTTTGTATCTTTTTCCCGATGGAAGATGTTAGAAGAGAGTATTAGGGGTTATGGGGAGCAGGCGGGTAAGTGGAACTGATTCGCTTCAGATCAGCCATGATCTTGTTGAATGGCGGGGCAGGCTCGAAGGGCCAGATGGCCTACTCCTGCTCCTATTTCTTATGTTCTTATATCCGGGGTGAGTAGGGTTCCTTGATTATGCTTTGATTTGATTTGATATATTATTATCACATGTATTAGTATATAGTGAAAAGTATTGTTTCTTGCGGGCTACATTCATGACTCTTTGTAGTTTCCTATGGTCTTGGTCAGAGCAGGAAGCATACCAAGCTGTGATACATCCGGAAAGCGTGCTTTCTTTGGTGCAGCTGTAAAAATTGGTGAGAGCCGTAGCGGAACGTGCCGAATTTCCTTAGCCTCCTGAGAAATTAGAGGCAGGGATGGGGCGAGACCATGGGGAGATTCAACAACCAAAGATGGGAATTTTAGAATTGAGGCGTTGCCAAACTGGGAACCGATGTGGGTCTCAACAGGGGTAGGTGATATGGGAAATGGAAAAGTGTCACGTTGGTGGCAGTCGGTGTTGCTCCCCTGTGAGTGGGGCTGAGGCTTGTTGTTGCAACATTGAGAGATTTTTACTCTGAACCTGACGTGGTCTCCGTGACCTGGAACCACTTGCTGCTGACACCTGGCTGATGCTGTGGATGGTTTTCCACTTCCCAGCCCTGGTACTTCTCACTATTGTCAACACGAAAGGTTTAAAATATATAAACAAGGAGATTTATTGAGCAGGAATTAATCAATCAATGGCAGTTCTTATCAAACGGAATAAATTAAGAGGCCATTTGGGGAGTTGAGAAAGCTTCTGTGACATTATACAGAACTCCTCATGCGATTCTCAAGTCAACATAATTAAAGGCATTTCACTGCGAAAATATGTTTGGCCAAAATCTTTATTTGCAGCAGACAATACGTGTATTTTCTCCACCTATGACATTCACATGTAAAGGACAGTACGTGAATTGTGCTTTTGTGTCATCACACCAAATATTTGCAAACAAATGAGAAGGGGCTTGCCAGGAAATCTTTTTCCAAAAGGATATTCCAGTATCCCTTTAAACAGTAACGGAAAGGATACAGCTGCTTGCTAACAAAAGCGTTCGATAGGCAGAAACCACCCCCAGAAATGCAAGGGACCAGAGGGGAATCGGACCAGCTTCACTCTAGCCACGATACTGCATTTAGAGCTATTTTTCAAAGCCAATTTTATTTTTGCCCAGAATTAGTTTTTTTTTTCGGTTTTCTCCTGACTGTTTTGGTGTTACAGGTGATGACATTCAGCAATTAATTCTTACTGTCCCATGGTTCATTAAAAGATATCTGTGGCTTGATATCTGCTCTTGCTGAAGTACAATGTGGAGGTAATGATTGTTCCCCGATGTCAAGTCTTGCTGTGTTATGATATACCGGGGCGGTACGGTGGCACAGTGGTTAGCACTGCTGCCTCACAGGGCCAGGGACCTAGGTTTGATTCCCGGCTTGGGTCACTGTCTGAGTGGAGTTTGCACGTTCTCCCCGTGTCTGCGTGGATTTCCTCCGGGTGCTCCGGTTTCCTCCCACAGTCCAAAGATGTGCAAGTTAGGTTGATTGGCCATGCTCAATTGCCACTTAATGTCCCAGGATATGTGGGTTAGGCGGATTAGCGGGGTAAATACATGGCGTTGCGGGGATAGGGCCTGGTTAAATTGCTCTGCTGGAGAGTTGGTGCAGACTTGATGGGCCGAATGGCCTCCACCTGCACTGTAGGGATTCTATGCTTCAAATCACTTTCACCTTATCACTCCGATTCAGAGTCGCTGGGAGTTGAAGCCCCAACAGGCACTGGGTGTTAGGCAGGGCACATGCAAGATGGGATGCCAGTGCATCACAGGACACACACACACACATACACACACATGCATGCACACGACACACACATCACACCCGGGACCCTGGAGCTGTGAGGCAACAGCGCTATCCACTGCGTCACAGTGCTGTCCACTTCCAGATACTCTTACCTTACATTGCCATGGCATTTTTAATTTTCAAAAGTAGGGAGAATGTCATTAGACCTGATTTCAAAGTGAAATATATAAACGATACAGAAAATGCTGGACAAGCTCAGCAGGTCTGGCAGTATCTGTGGAGAGAGAAGCAGAGTTAACATTTCAAGTCCGTCTGACCCTTCAAGGTTATTTAGAGCTAAAGATGCTGCAGTTGCTCTGTGTGTTTCAGTATCCATCCATTGAATATATCCCTTGGGCTGGATTTTACGTGGCCCAACCTGGGCAGGAGTGGGAATGTAAAAAAGGGCAGATGCCCTTCCCACCACCTTCCTGCCCAGCCCGAGCTTATCCGCATAATACAAGGGAGGCGATGGCCTGGTGGTATTATTGGTAGACTGTTAATCCTGAAACTCAGCTGATGTTCTGGGGACCTGGGTTCAAATCCCGCCACAGCAGATGGTGGAATTTGAATTCAATAAAAAATATCTGGAATTAAGAATCTACTGATGACCATGAAACCATTATCGACTGTCAGAAAAACCCATGTGGTTCACTAATGCCCTTTAGGGAAGGAAATCTGCCGTCCTTAACTGGTCTGGCCTACATGTGACTCCAGAGCCACAGCAATGTCGTTGACTCTCAACTGTTCTTTGAACAAGGGTAACTAGGGATGGGCAATAAATGCTGGCCAACCAGCAATGCCCATGTCCTACAGATAGATGAATTTAGAAAAATGCAGGAGGTGGGCGGGTGCCGTATTTGGGAGCCCACCCATCACATTCCTATTAATCTCATTATCAAGCCGACTGACGCTGAATAAATTCTCCATGCCATAAAACATCTGGAATGGGCAGCTGGACAGGAGAGGGCAACCTGCTTTTTTAAAAAAGATCTTGTATGGGAGGGAAGGAAGTGGGGTTTGCTCTTTAGGGGCTGTCCTTTGCAGGTTCTGGGGCATCCCACCTCTAAGATCCAACAACCATGTAATAACCTCACTAAGGTACAATAGTGCTTTCATTAGGAACAGAAAACCACCTAATCTGCAGCTTGCAACACAGGTCAGTGCTCTATGACCTACAATACCCTGGTTAAGGCTGTGAGTTTTTTTTCATTCATGCGTGAGACATGGGCGTTATGGCTGGCCAGCATTTATTAATGTGGAGATGCCGGCATTGGACTGGGGTAAACGCAGTAAGAGTTTTAACAACACCAGGTTAAAGTCCAACAGGTTTATTTGGTAGCAAATACCATTAGCTTTCGGAGCGCTGCTCCTTCGTCAGATGGAGTGGAAATCTGCTCTCAAACAGGGTACAGAAACACAAAATCAAGTTACAGAATACTGATTAGAATGCGAATCTCTACAGCCAACTCCACTCACTCCACTCACATTGTCTGTATCTTTAAGACCTGGTTGGCTGTAGGGATTTGCATTCTAATCAGTATTCTGTAACTTGATTTTGTGTCTCTGTGCCCTGTTTGAGAGCAGATATCCACTCCATCTGACGAAGGAGCAGCGCTCTGAAAGCTAATGGTATTTGCTACCAAATAAAACTGTTGGACTTTAACCTGGTGTTGTTAAAACTCTTACAGCATTTATTGCCCATTCCTAGTCGCCCTTGTTCAGAGGGCAGTTGAGAGTGAACCACATTGCTGTGGCTCTGGAGTCACATGTAGGTCAGACCAGGTAAGGACGGCAGATTTCCTTCCCTAAAGGACATTCGTGAACCAGACGGGTTTTTCGAACAATGACAATGGTCTCATGGTCATCAGTAGATTCTTAATTCCCGGTTTTTTTAAATTGAATTCAAATTCCACCATTTGCCCTGGCGGGATTCGAACCTTAACCCCAGAACATTAGCTGAGTTTCTGGATTAATAGTCTAGCGATAATATCACTAGGCCATCGCCTCCCTGTGAGTGCAGGTCTTAAACTTCAGGCCCTTCTCTCCCATTGGGCAAGCTCCTATCTGAGGACTCTGGGTCTATACCCGATGGAGTTTAGAAGGATGAGGGGGGATCTCATTGAAACTTACAGGATAATGAAAGGCCTGGATGGATTGGATGTGGAGAAGATGTTTCCATTTGTAGGAGAGACTAGGATCCGAGGGCACAGACGCAGAGTAAAGGGACGGCTCTTTAGAACCGAGATGGAGAGGAATTTCTTCAGCCAGAGGGTGGTGAATCTGTGGAATTCATTGCACAGAAGGCTGTGGAGACCAGATCATTGAGTGTATTTGAGACAGAGATAGATAGGTTCTTGATTGGTAAAGGGATCAAAAGTTACGGGAAAAAGGCGGGAGAATAAGGTTGAGAAACCTATCAACTATGATTGAATGGCAGAGCAGACTCAATGGGCTGAATGGTCTAATTCTACTTCTATCTCTTATGGTCTTATGGTCTAATAGGGAAACTCGTATTCTATAAAGGCGACAGAAGATCCGTTAATGATGTCCATGTCCTTCATGACCACTACAAAAATCCCCCTTCCTTCCTACTCACCTGTAGCCTTAAACCCACCCTGACCCACCCAAACCTTTCCTCTCCCTGGACTTAACTGCTTGGGGGGAATCCATGGGCATTTTTCCTTCTACTCCTGCAGTCCCGGGAGCGGCCACTGACTTGATCTTGGCACTGCTGGGACTGATGGCGCTGCTAGCCAATCCGATTGGCTGACAGGTCCGGGAATGGGACTGATGAAGTCCCACCTGGTCCTTGTTTAACTGTCTTGCAGAGTGCTATGGTTGCAGGGTAGATCGGTGTGGAATGTGGAGCCCCTCCCCCCCACCTCCCACCACCGTAGTAGAACAACAAAGAACAAAGAACAGTACAGCACAGGAAACAGGCCCTTCGGCCCTCCAAGCCTGTGCCGCTCCTTGGTCCAACTAGACCAATCGTTTGTATCCCTCCATTCCCAGGCTGCTCATGTGACTATCCAGGTAAGTCTTAAACGATGTCAGCGTGCCTGCCTCCACCACCCTACTTGGCAGCGCATTCCAGGCCCCCACCACCCTCTGTGTAAAAAACGTCCCTCTGATATCTGAGTTATACTTCGCCCCTCTCAGCTTGAGCCCGTGACCCCTCGTGATCGTCACCTCCGACCTGGGAAAAAGCTTCCCACTGTTCACCCTATCTATACCCTTCATAATCTTGTACACCTCTATTAGATCTCCCCTCATTCTCCGTCTTTCCAAGGAGAACAACCCCAGTCTACCCAATCTCTCCTCATAGCTAAGACCCTCCATACCAGGCAACATCCTGGTAAACCTTCTCTGCACTCTCTCTAACGCCTCCACGTCCTTCTGGTAGTGCGGCGACCAGAACTGGACGCAGTACTCCAAATGTGGCCTAACCAGCGTTCTATACAGCTGCATCATCAGACTCCAGCTTTTATACTCTATACCCCGTCCTATAAAGGCAAGCATACCATATGCCTTCTTCACCACCTTCTCCACCTGTGTTGCCACCTTCAAGGATTTGTGGACTTGCACACCTAGGTCCCTCTGTGTTTCTATACTCCTGAAGACTCTGCCATTTATTGTATAACTCCTCCCTACATTATTTCTTTCAAAATGCATCACTTCGCATTTATCCGGATTAAACTCCATCTGCCACCTCTCCGCCCAATTTTCCAGCCTATTTATATCCTGCTGTATTGCCCGACAATGCTCTTCGCTATCCGCAAGTCCAGCCATCTTCGTGTCATCCGCAAACTTGCTGATTACACCAGTTACACCTTCTTCCAAATCATTTATATATATCACAAATAGCAGAGGTCCCAGTACAGAGCCCTGTGGAACACCACTGGTCACAGACCTCCAGCCGGAAAAAGACCCTTCGACCACTACCCTCTGTCTCCTATGGCCAAGCCAGTTCTCCACCCATCTAGCCACTTCTCCTTGTATCCCATGAGCCTTAACCTTCTTAACCAACCTGCCATGTGGGACTTTGTCAAATGCCTTACTGAAATCCATATAGACGACATCCACGGCCCTTCATCAACCGTTTTTGTCACTTCCTCAAAAAACTCCACCAAATTTGTGAGGCACGACCTCCCTCTTACAAAACCATGCTGTCTGTCACTAATGAGATTGTTCCGTTCTAAATGCACATACATCCTGTCTCTAAGAATCCTCTCCAACAACTTCCCTACCACGGACGTCAAGCTCACCGGCCTATAATTTCCTGGGTTATCCCTGCTATCCTTCTTAAACAACGGGACCACATTCGCTATCCTCTAATCCTCAGGGACCTCACCCAAAGAAGCGACAAAGAGTTCCGTCAGATTTCCGTATTATTCAGCCCCTTATCTCTTCTCCCAAAATACATGACCTCATCCTCCATTGCAATAAGTTATCCACTAGTACGATTAATTGACATCCGTCTTGAATCTTTCCTTGCTGTTCGTCAAACCTTAATTTTACTTGTGTTCTTAAAGGTGGTTCCTGAAACACTGGCTCTTCACTGGCTCAAAAATCTTACCAAATAATATTTTAAAGTTGTGAATGTCAACCAACTGTGCCATATTGGCACTAACTTAGCAACCCCACACAGAGAAATAATTTTTCTTTATTCATTCATGGGACATGGGCATCGCTGGCTGGCCAGCATTTATTGCCCATCTCTAGTTGCCGAGGGCAGTTGAGAGTCAACCACATTGCTGTGGTTCTGGAGGCACATGTAGGCCAGGCCAGGTAAGGATGGCAGATTTCCTTCTCTAAAGGACATTAGTGAAGCAGATGGGTTTTTCTGACAATCAAAATGGTTTGATGGTCATCAGTAGTTTCTTAATTCCAGGTATTTTTTATTGAATTCAAATTCCACAATCTGCTGTGACGGGATTCGAACCCGGGTCCCCAGAACATCAGCTGAGTGTGGGTGCTGATACAGGTGGTGGAAATGCCTCCGCAGTCCAGGTGTGAGATGTTTCACCTCCTGGGGAGGAAACACCATCCACAGGTTGAGGTTAAAGAATATTGAAAAGAGAGAGAAGGCCTTTCTTGAACATAACAGCAACCATCGATGACTTGGGAGGGCTTAATGATGGTACTGAGTGCCAAAGTATGGAGATATCTTTGTTTCATCTGCACTGACCTTGATGAGAACAAAATAACCAGTAGGTATTGGAGATTGCTTTCAGAAATGCAATCTAATCCCAGAGTTCAGACACTTCAGGATTCACTCCAATTGCATCAAAACCTTGCCTTGCCCCTAATGTCCACCACTCTCAGTGGTTATCTGCAGTATAATTGTTGAAGCATGGGAACATATTAATGCCAAACCCCAGAAACCCCCCCAAACCCCAGAAACCCCTGGTGGCCTAACACTCTGTGTGTGACATTGCAATAGCTTGTCAGGTGCCACAATGACTTATACTTTTGGACACAATAAGAAGTCTCACAACACCAGGTTAAAGTCCAACAGATTTATTTGGAATCACGAGCTTTCAGAGCGCTGCTGCACTCACCTGATGAAGGAGCAGTGCTCCGAAAGCTCGTGATTCCAAATAAACCTGTTGGACTTTAACCTGGTGTTTGTGAGACTTCATACTGTGTCCACCCCAGTCCAACGCCGGCATCTCCACATTAGATTTTTGGAAGCAGACTTACTTTTACATTGATGCATACTGATTTTGGTGTAATGATTTGGCACAGTGGTTAGCACAGCTGCCTCAAAGCGCCAGGGTCCCAGGTTCAATTCCAGCCTCGGGTCACTGTCTGTGTGGAGTTTGCACATTCTCCCTGTGTCTTAATGGGTTTCCTCCAGGTGCTCCGGTTTCCTCCCTCAGTCCGAAAGATGTGCAGGTTAGGTCGATTGGCTATCCTAAATTGACTCTAGTGTCAGGGGATTAGCAGGGTAAATGCGTGGGGTTGCAGTAATAGGGTTTGGGTGAGATTGTGGTCAGTGCAGACTCGATGGCCGAATGGCCTCCTTCTGTACTATAAGGATTCTATGATTATCTTTGCTAGTCTGATTGAGGTGTTTAAAATGATGGCGGAAGTTGATTGGATTCATGCAGAAAAACTATTGCCTCTGGTAGGAATTGAAATTTTCAACACCGAGATTGCTCAATTTTCTTAGGAGATTTGCAAACAAATTTTTTGTTAATTCATTCCTGGGGTGTGAGCATCACTGGATGGACAAACCCAGCCCTAATTGTCTTTGAACTGAGTGGCTTGCTCGGCCATTTCAGAGGGCAGCTAAGAATCAACCACGTTGCTGAGGGTCTCGAGTCTCATGTAGACCAGACCAAGTAAAGATGGCAGATTTCCCTCCCTAAAGGGCATTAGTGAATCAGAGGGGTTTTTATGGCAATGGTTTCATGGTCATCATAAGCTTTTAATTCCAGATTTTTATGCAATTCCTGTTTATGATGGGATTGAAACTTCGCCCCACAGAACATTCATCGAATCATAGAACCCCTACAGTGCAGAAAGAGGCCATTTGGCCCATCGAGTCTGCACCAACCACAATTCCATCCAAGCCCCATCCCCGTAACCCCACATATTTACCCTGCTAATCTCCCTGACACTAAGGGGCAATTTACATGGCCAATCAACCTAACCCGCACATCTTCGGAGTGTGGGAGGAAACTAGAGCACCTGGATGAAACCCATGCAGACACGGGGAAAAAGTGCAAACTCCGCACAGACAGTGACTCAAGGCTGGAATTGAACCTGGGTCCCTGGCGGTGTGGGGCAGCAGTGGGCTAACCACTGTTAACATTAACACAGGGACTGAACCCAATACTTACTTTCAATTCAGAAACCAGTAAAAGCTGTGGATATGAACAATATTCTTTAGTGAACATGGTCCAAAAATGCCCTGCCGTGTTACAAATTTATTCTGCTTCTATCCATTTAATATAAACTTCACATTTAATTAAATAGATATGGGGATTCCGCTGAGCACTGATATATGCTTGCATCCTCCAAGGACTCTCAGTTTGCCAGACATTTTTAACAACAACAGCTCAATCAGAAAAGAGATTGAAAAGGGACAGGTTGTGAAACGAACTCATTTCATTCCAATCTAAGCCTCGAAGACATCTAAGTTTATTTTCTTTTTCTTTTTTTTACAGAAATTTACCATTCGGACCAGCCCGTGAGACGAATAAAGGTCATCCATCACTTCAAGACACTGATAGAATTTGATAGCTAAGCTTTGTACAGTGGCAAGAATTGCCCCACTGTCTTCCTGTTTACCTCAGCATCTCTCTCGGAGACATGCAGTGACCTCATCGTGGAACTGAAAAACACTTAAGGATTTCAAAGTTTTTCCTTCGACCTCGTCCTCCGAGGAAATCATTGGCAGAGCATCCAAACAGCTTTGCGTCTTGCTTTTTTTTTAAACAGCGGAACAAATTGTAACTGAGGCTGACAAGACTATGCACATGTAGTTGTGCATAAGTTGGAAGAGGTCTAGCTTGCCGTGAGCACGATGGATGACGGATTTGGGAATAATTCAGACTTTTTTCAAGGAGCCAAGGATATTGCCTACGAGGCCAAGAGGCAGGGCAGGATGCAAGACTCCTACACGCGGTATGAAGGCGGCGGGGAGCGAGATGGGGGATATTACCACAGTGACGAGCCTCATGCCCAGGAAGACGCTGACAGCGATGCCACAGAAGGGCATGATGAAGACGATGAAATCTACGAGGGGGAGTATCAGGGGATCCCACATCCTGATGATATTAAAGCCAATCGGATGGCAGCAACTCAGCCCATCCCCAATGAATACAGGGACCAAGAGGATCTCATGGCCGAGCGAATGAAAGATGAGGAGCAGTTGGCGCATCAGTACGAGTCTATCATTGAGGAGTGTGGACATGGACGCTTCCAGTGGACACTTTTCTTTGTCTTGGGATTAGCGCTGATGGCTGATGGAGTGGAAGTGTTTGTGGTGGGCTTTGTGCTTCCTGTGGCCGAGAGGGACATGTGCATGTCAGATTCCAACAAAGGAATGCTGGGTAAGTGCTGCTATAATGATACGAATGGAGGCACTTTCTGAGCCTGGGGTTCAATCCAGTAATTACACCTTTCTCCCAATGGGTGAATTCTAAAATTAGTGTCATTCCTGGTGGATCATAGAATCCCTACAGTGCTGAAGGAAGCCATTCTTTTGATTTGATTTGATTTGATTTATTATTGTCACATGCATGAATATACAGTGAAAAGTATTGTTACTTGCATGCTATATAGACAAAGCATTCATAGGGGAGAAGGGAAGGAGAGGGTGCAGAATATAATGTTACAGTCAGAGCTAGGGTGTAGAGAAAAATCAACTTAATATATGGTAGGTCCATATATTAGATCTCAGACTTTTGTATTTTTTTTCTGACAGAAGAAGATGGAAGAGAGTATGGCTAGTCCGTGGGGTCTCTGATTATTCTGGCTGCTTTTCCAAGGCAGTGGGAAGTGTAGACAATGTCAATGGATAGGAGGCTGGTTTGAGTGATGGACTGGGCTTCATTTACAACCCTTTGTAGTTTCTTGTGTTCTTGGATAGAGCAGGAGCCATACAAAGCTGTGATACATCCGGAAAGAATACTTTCTATGGTGCATCTGTAGAAGTTGGTGAGAGTTGTAGCTGACATTTCCTTAGTCTCCTGAGAAAGTAGAGGCGTTGGTGGACATTCGGCCCATTGACTCTGCAGTGACTCTCCAATAGAGCTCAGAGATGTCAATGTTGGCATCTTTTATTTGGATGTGATGCAGATATTGTCCCTATTTGTCTCTACATACTGATCTTCCGTCACTAAACTAATACCTGAACAGATGACCAAAGGCCTGTATCTGCGCTGTTACATTATAAGAAATAGGGGCAGGGGTAGCTTACTCAGCCCTTCATACCTGCCCTGCTATTCAATAAGATTGTTGCTGATCTTTCACCTCAGCTCCCCCTTCCTGCCCTTACCCGATAACCATTAATTCCTTTAGCCTCAGAATCCATAGATCTCCGTCTTGAATGTATTCAATGATTGAGTATCCATAGAGAATTCCAAAGTTTCATCACCTTTCGAATGAAGAAATGTCTCCTCATCTCTGTCCTAAAAGGCCAATTCTTGACACTGAAGTTGTGACCTGACTCCCCAGCCATGGAAACATCTGCCCAGCATCTCTGCTGTCAAAGCACCGAAGAATCATTCCCTCATTCTTTGAAACCTGATATGGTTTTAAAGGGTGGAATCTTATGAAAATTTGGCAAAGTGTCAGTTCTGGCATGGAACTGTCCAGCTCCACTGGTCAGTTTTCTCACCAGATCTTGTCCCTTTAACTGCAAATGAAAATGTGGGTGTGGTTTGCGAGGGGCGGGGGCTCCAAGAGTTGGGAACCGGCTCCACTGAGATCGGGGCGCCATTTTTCAAGGATGCCCCGGTCGCATAAACAAATATAACTCCCCCCCCCCCCCCCCCCCCCTCCCCCACCCACCATGGAGGTTTCTGTGGTCTTCCCCCACCGCCATCATCCCCGGCTTCCTCCCACCTCCACCCCGACTATCCCCACCCCACCACCCCAATCATTCCCGGCTTGCCCCCACTTTCTCCACCTGCCCCCACCCCCCCTCCCCCCTCCCTGTGCCCTGTTCATCCCTGGCATTCTCACCCCTCTTTGTGTCTGCTTTCCCTCCTCCCCTTTCCTTTAGGAAAAATTCATACTATATTCATTCAGCACCAACACCCCCGACCGTGACCTGACCAAGCTGATATTTCTTCATGTCTGAACCTTGTGACAAAGCTGCGGCTGACAAGTTATTCAACTTTGCGAACCATCACGGCTGTTCTCATCCTATCGCCCACACAACATCCTCACCAACAAGTCTCCAGTGGGATCAGGGATCTTGATAGATTTAATTCCCATTGCTGTCGCCTCAGAACACTGAAATGAAGAACCCCTATCTCTAGCCTGGGCAAGATTAGCTAGTAGAGCAGTGAGTTGGTTTCGATGCTGGATCCTGTCTGATCTATATGGTTTAGCACCAAGTCACAAGTTGCATTTGCTCACTGCCGCTTTGGGAACGTTAGCAAGGGAGGAAGGGCCTTAAAACAATGTAAACCCCTGGGCCTGGGCTGGACTTGCTGGTGGCTAACGAGAAAACACCCTTCAAAATGGGAGTGAAGGAACATCTATGTCATTTGGGACGGTGAACAGCAGTGACCTAATTAAAGCGAGTTCTTCGATGGTTGGGGGTGAAGGGTGTTTGGTGTCTGGGCTTTGAGAACAACAAGAGTGGTCAGACTTGATTTCCAGTTTGTCCTGAGCACCTGATCTTAACTGGAATGATGGGGACTGTCTAGAATTTGCCTCAGGTGCCCATGGCTTTTAACTGGTGCCCCTGATCCTGTTCACAATCAATGAGTTCTGCTGAAAAGGGCTTGGGATCCAATTTTAACTCTGTAAATGAACGAGCTTTGAGTGAGTGAAAATCTTGCCCGAAAAACGGAGTTTAAAAAAGTTTAGAAGTTTATTTATTAGTATCAGGAGTAGGCTTACATTAACACTGCAATGAAGCTACTGTGAAAATCCCCTAGTTGCCGCACTCTGGTGCATGTTCGGGTACACTGAGGGAGAATTTAACATGGCCAATCCACCTAACCAGCACGTCTTTGGAATGTGGGAGGAAACAGGAGCACCCGAAGGAAACCCACGCAGACACGGGGAGAATGTACAGACTCTGCACAGACAGTGACCCGAGCCGGGAATCGAACCCAGGTCCCTGGCGCTGTGAGGCAGCAGTGCTAACCACTGTGCCACCGTGCCAGCCTTTGCTTTTGGACCTCGCCATTGGGAGGAAATGGAGATCCTGACTTGCTGGCAGTAGGACTGGCTCGACTCTTTTACTGGAGGTGGCTAATTCTAGGCTTGTTTTCTAATTGAGGACAGGAGGCCGGCTTCACATGCTGAAGGCCTGAGCCTCAGCAGCCCCACAGATAGCAGTCAGCCAGATCGGGCCCTCGCAATTTCAATTTGAAACTTGGTGTTCTGATCTCTCGATCTCTGAGACAGCTCAAAGAGGTCTGAGAGGTCAGACTTCGAGTAAAAGTTGTGGGGGCCCAAGCAGGTTGACTTCTCCAGATGGTCCATTAGGGCCACACAGGGGGCCTGTCCTGCCTGCAACCAGGGGCCCTCTGGCTCTAATTGTGTGCGACACCCCCCCCCCCCCCCAAAGGAACTGTGGGAGGCAGGGTGGGGGAGAGAGCTTGGTGAGTAACAGAGAGAGAGTTTAGGTGGAATTTTACAGACCCACTGTGTCTGTGCAAGGACAATGCAGTGAGCTGTTCAAAAGCCCATTAATGTCAGTGGGGCTGGAAAATCCTGCCAGTGGGAGGGGGCATGAAATTCCATCTTTCCTCTCTCATCAACTCAACACAAATAGGATTTGATTTCATTTATTGTTGTCACATGTATTGGGAAAAATATTCTTTCTTGCGTGCTATACAGACAAAACATACCGTTCACAGAGTACAGAGGGGAGAAGGAAAGGAGAGGGTGCAGAATATAGTGTTGCAGTCATAGCTAGGATGTAGCAAAAGATCAACTTAATTTTTAAAAATTCATTCACGGGACATGGCTGTTGCTGGCTGGCCAGCATTTATTGCCCATCCCTAGTTGCCCGAAGGCAGTTGAGAGTCAACCACATTGTTGTGGCTCTGGAGTCACATGTAGGCCAGACCCAGGTAAGAACGGCAGATTTCCTTCATTTAAGGACATTAGTGAGCCAGGTGGGTTTTTCCTGACAATTGTTTCATGGTCATTAATAGATTCTTAATTCTAAATTTTTTTATTGAATTCAAATTCCACCATCTGCAGTAGCAGGATTTGAACCTGGGTCCTCAGAACATTAGCTGAGTTTCTGGATTAATAGTCCAGCGATAATACCGCTAGGCCATCGCCTCCCCACCACCCTACATATGGTAGGTCCATCCAAAAGTCTGATGGTTGCAGGAAAGAAGCTGTTTTTGAGTCAGTTGATATATGATCTCAGACTTTTGTATCTTTTTCCTGACAGAAGAAGGTGGAGGAGAGTATGTCCGGGGTGCGTGGGGTCCTTGATTATGCTGGCTGCTTTTCCGAGGCAGCGGGAAGTGTAGATGGAGTCAGTAGATGGGAGGCTGGTTTGCGTGATGGACTGGGCTTCATTCACCACCCTTTGTAGTTTGGATTTATGTATCATGATGCAGCCCTTTAAGGCTTTGAATACTCAAGATGTTGAATAGTTTCTTGAAACCGTAACGCAATAATGGTACTTTGAATGGTTAACACAGGTTTAACAAAAGTGAATACAATATTCTGCTGTTCTTGCAGGACATCATTAAAATACTGGCCAGGTGCCCAGAATGTTCTCAATAGCTCTGAGAATGATCTGTGATGTGAGCTCTCAGCTTTCTATTGATTGAAGACTTTAATGGAAATTATCCGCTAAAGTACTGTCTTCCATTTTGTGTATTGACTACCAAGCAAATAAATTTTTGGAACTGCTGTACTAAGTATCTTGCTAAATGCAGAACATAATGAGATTGCTCCTACAGAGTGCCTCAAAACCACTCAATGGTTTGAAAGCAGCATTGCTATGTAATGGTGAGGACAGATGTTTTTTTCCCCCTTGGTGATGATGTGGTTAGATTGCTGTCCCTTCACCTCAAGGGTTCTGATCCAGTCAGTCTGATGGGTTAAAAGCATCCTTATATCTCTAGGCTGTCTCTATCTACTGGCTACGGATCACTAAACATAAAATTGCTTCAATTTAGTCCTAAACTAGCAACTTACACTCAGAACAGCTGCGGGAAACGGCAAAAATGCTGTACCCATTGGATGCTCTTCTGAATTTGGGATTTGAGGTCCATGGTTGGACAGAGAAGAAACTTTTCTCTGCCACTGTCCTTGACACATTTGTGAATTGCACAAGTTCCATCCATCCTGAGGGTTTTGTGTAAAGAGCTCAATTTACGTTTAAAAAAATTCATTCATGGGATGTGCGTCACTGACAAAGCCAGCATTTGTTGCCCATCCCTAATTGCCCTTCAACCTGGTAGCTTGCCATACCATTTCACATTACAGTTCAGAGTCAATCACATTGCTGTGGGTCTGGATTCACATGTAGGCCAGACCAGGTAAGAATGGCAGATTTCCTTCCCTAATCGAAATTAGTGAAGCAGATGGGTTTTTACAACAATTGATGATAGTTTCATGGTCACTATCACTGAGACTGGCTTTAAATTCCAGATTTATTAATAGAATTTAAATTCCACCAGCTGTTGTGGTGGGGTTTGAATGCATGCCCTCAGAGTATTAGCCTGGGCCTCTGGATTAATAGCCTATTGACAATACCACTATGCCATCATTTCACTCCTCCAGGTGGTCCACTGAGGATCATAGAATCCCTGCAGTGCAGAAGAAGGCCATTCAGTCCATCGGATCTGCACCGACTCAGCATCTTACCCAGGCCCATACAGCCTCCCCCAGCTCGCCCGATCCCCGTAACCCTTACCTACACAATTGGGACACGAAGGGGCACTTCAGCAAGGCCAATCCACCTGCACATCTTTGGACTGTGGGAGAAAACCCACACAGACACGGAGAGAACGTGCAAACTCCACACAGTCACACAAAGCTGGAATTAAATCCGGATCCCTGGTGCTGTGAGGCAGCAGTGCTAACCACACAGGTGGCCTCCCCTGACCGCAATAGAAGGCACATTGTTTGACAAAGTCACACCTTATTTGAATCCACTCAGGAAGATGAATTGAAGAGTACCTCATTCTGCTGGCTGCATACTTCCTTATGATAAATGAATTTCATCCCAATACTGAGAGGTCGATAGCCACAGCATTTAGCTTCATGTATTATAGAATCCCTACAGTGCAGAAAGAGGCCATTTGGGTCATTGGGTCTGCATCGATTCTGACAGAGCATCTTATCCAGGCCCACCCCCTGCCCTAACTCTGTAACCCCACACTTTTACCCCACTAATTCTCCCCTAACCTACACATCTTTGGACACCAAGGGGCAATTTATCATGGCCAATCCAGCTAACAGACAGTAGAGAGAGAAGACCTTTCTCCCACCATCTACACTCGGGACATGTAAAATCAAAACATAAAGTGCTGGAAAATGTTCAGCAGTTGAGGTAGCGTATGCAGAGAGAAGGACAGAGTTTTTGATTTGATTTATTATTGCCACATGTATCAGTATTCAGTGAAAAGTATTGTTTCTTGTGCGCTGTACAGACAAAGCATACCGTTCATAGAGAAGGAAAGGAGAGAGTGCAGAATGTAGTGTTACAGTCATAGCTAGGGTGTAGAGAAAGATCAACTTCGTGTGAGGTAGGTCCATTCAAAAGTCTGATGGCAGCAGGGAAGAAGCTGTTCTTGAGTCGGTTGGTGAGTGACCTCAGACTTTTGTATCTTTTTTCCGACGAAAGAAGGTGGAAGAGAGAATGTCCGGGATGCGTGGGGTCCTTGATTATGCTGGCTGCTTTTCCGAGGCAGCGGGAAGTGTAGACAGAGTCAATGGATGGGAGGCTCGTTAACGTTAATATCTAACATTTCAACTGAATGATCTTTCATCAGAATCGGAACATGTGAAATATTTAATAGCTTATAATCAAGTATGGAGAAATGGGGATGGGAAGATGAAAGAGGAAGAAATGAGATGTGATGGGGGACAGGAACGATTAAATGCGATGATGGTACAAGGCAAATAGGGAAAAGTAAAGTAACAAAGATATGCGTCCTGAGGAGGTACAAACAGATACAGCAAAATAGCTCGAGGGAAGGGATTTAATTGTTCTTCCTTCATAGATTGATGCCATGAGACAAGTAGACCACACATAAAGTTTACAATAGTAATCCATGTTCCAAGTGACTTGCATATATCTCAGCTTGCTGATACTAACATCTTAATGTTCTGATTTATCTATGTCTGAAAGAGCTGATCAACTTAGTACACCTTAATCCCCATTACCCTGTGATTCAGCCCTTTTCAATTATACGTCCAGTTGTCTTTTGAAAGCTCTTGCAGAGTGTGCTTCACAAAGCATTACAAGGTATTTACAGAATGGTGACACAGTGGTGAGCACTGCTACCTCACAGCGCCAGGGAGCCGGGTTCAATTCCCAGCTTGCGTCACTGTCTGTGCGGGGTCTGTATGTTCTCCCTGTGTTTGCGTGGGTTTCCTCCGGGCGCTCCAGTTTCCTCCCACAGCCCGAAAGACGTGCGGGTTGGCCATGTCTAATTCTCCCTCAGTGTACCCAAACAGGCGTCAGAGTGTGGCAACTGGGGGATTTTCACAGTAACTTCATTGCAGTGTTAATGTAAGCCTAGTGACACTAATAAATAAATAATAAAGAACAGAAACAAGACAGTTTGGTCAGTGTCTGTGTTTCATGTGAACCTCCTCCCATCTCTCTTCAGCTAACCTCACCAACATATCTTTCTATTCTTTTCCTCATATCCTTATGTAGTTTCCCCTTCAATGCATCTATGCCATTTGCCTTAACTCCCTACTGTGACAGCAAGTTCCACATTCTAACCCCTTTTTCCTTAAAGATGGTTTAAACCTTCTGGTCTTTGGTTCATCAGAGACTGGGCGTAGGACCCAGGATGCACGTGGGGACCCCACAGAGGTCCTGAAACGCTGACCTCCATATTACTTGGGAAGTTTGAAGATCGGACGGACAATTCCCCTGTTTCCTGGAACCCTCCGTCAAAGTTTCCGATTCTGAGTTAGAATCACAGACTTTGGATAGTTTTGACTTTCTTATCTGGATAGTTACCCAAGAAATGTCAGATAGAGAAATCCTTCTCTAACTCTTGGGTAATTACAGAAATGAACCCCCCCCCCCCACCTCCCCCCCCCGCCCCCCTCCACCATCACTCACATTAATACCTCTCCAATCCTCCCTTGACTCCCTGAATATCCCCCCACCCCCCACCACTGGTCCTGACCCGACCAATCTCCAACCTGATGCAACTACCCCTCCCGACTACGCTAACCCCCAACTACCCGACCTGACCAGCTCCCAACCTAACTACCCCTCCTGACATGCCCCGATAACTCACCGCACCCACCTCCCACCTACCCACGTCACCCACCTGCCACCCTACTCACTCACCCACTTACCTCACCCACCTGCCCACCCGTCCTACCGCCCTACCCATTCACTCATTCACCCATCCACTCACATTCACACTGGACAGTTAAACTTACCACTTGGCAGCTAGTGCCACAAAAAGGAGGCATCTCCAGTCTTCCCCCTTGACCATCCTCCACTGCAATGGAGTATCCCAATGGACTGTCCGTCTTCATTTCCGCAGCATCTGGGCTCAAAACATCTGGCCAGAAATGCAGAGCTGCCTCAGGGTAGAGAAAAATACAGTTCGACTGGCAATTCGACAGTGAGTGCTGCACCATGCAAGATCCGGGTCGATGTTTCTCTTGAATTCCTTCTTGGATTTGTTTGTGTCTATCTTATAGTTGTGACCATTAGTTCTGATCGTGCCTGCAAGCGGAAACATTTTCTCCACATCAGTCCTATCAAACCCTTCCATAATCCAAAAGACCTCCATCAATCTTTTCTGGAGAAGAGTTCCAGCCTGCTCAGTCTTTTCAGATAGGTATTCCTCTCAGTTTTAGTATATCCTTTGTTGCAATTTTTAAAAATTCATTCATGGATCATGGGCACTGCTGGCTGGCCAGCGTTTATTGTTGTCTAAGCCTAGTTGAGGGGTTGTGGGGGTGGGGTGGTGGTGGGGTGGCGTAGCACGGTGGAACAGCAGCTAGCACTGCTGCCTCACAGTGCCAGGTACCTGGTTTCATTCCCAGCTTGGGTCGCTGTCTGTATGGAGTTTGCACGTTAACATAGACATAGAACATAGAAACCCTACAGTGCAGAAAGAGGCCATTTGGCCCATCGAGTCTGCACCGATCACAATCCCACCCAGGCCGTACCCCTATATCCCTACATATTTCCCTGTTAATCCCTTTAACCTATGCATCTCAGGACACTAAGGGGCATTTTTTAGCATGGCCAATCAACCTAACCCGCACATCTTTGGACTGTGGGAGGAAACCGGAGCACCCGGAGGAAACCCACGCAGACACGAGGAGAATGTGCAAACTCCCCATGTCTCCCCATGTCTGCGTGGGTTTCCTCCGGGTACTCCGGTTTCCTCCCACAGTCCGAAGGACGTGTTGGTTAGGTAAATTCTCCCTCAGTGTACCCAAACAAGCGCCAGAGGGAAGCAGCTGGGGGATTCTCATAGTAACTTCATTGCAGTGTCAATGTGAGCCTACATGTGACACTAATAAATAAATTAAGACGCCCTTTTTAGAGGGTAGTTGAGAGTCAACCACATTGCTGTGGCTCTGGAGTTACATGTAAGCCAGACCAGGTAAGGATGGCAGATTTCCTTCCCCAGAGTCATAGAGAGTCATTTCCCCAAAGGATATTAATAGACCAGATGGGATTTTCTGACAATTGACAATGGTTTCATCAGCACCCCCATTGTACCCCCATTTTCCACTGCTTCTCCATTATTTAGACACTTATTATCTGAAGAGTTTGTGGCCTCCTGATTCTTCCTACCATTATTTGTTTTATTTTTAACCAGAATTTATTACCTCACATTTATCTATTAAAGTTAATTTGGCAATTTCACACCCTATTGACTCGTAATTGGAAAGTGCATGGGAACCCAGGGTGAGGACAGGATTGCATAGCCTGCCAACTCATTGTCAAGGCCTGTGCATGAGAAATTCCCACTTCTGCAAGGCGTGTGAATGGCACTCATTGAACTGCGACTATCCAAAGGGGAGAAAACTGCCAAGGAAAATGGGGACATTGCCGGTTGTTAACACAGTTGTTTAATTTCCTGTCCTAATGCAACTATCCAACTGTACATTTCCCTATGGAGTGGAGTTGCTTCAATGTGAGTGGGTTCATTCAAAACCAGCGACATCCTGAGAAGCTAACAAGGCATGTGCAGTCCCTTGACAATATTCACAGTCGGAGTTGTGAGGACACAGTGTCATTTACAATGCAACATCAGCAGCATCATACGGAAGAGTGATTTTAAAAATGAGGTTTTTGCTCTGGGCACAATAGGCAATCTTTGTGCAAATTGTGTTCAAAAAGGCACTAGTTTTGAGGAGCACTTTTTTCTTGAGTTTCTGCTCAAACTCATTTTCATATTGCCCAAAGTAAATTCACCAAGGAGATTAATTCGGCCGAGAGGTGTGGCCAGTTTTGTGGATGAGGCCAATTTCTAAACCAGTTTTTTTGTATCAGTGCAAAAGATCGCGGAATTCAGTTTGTGCTGGACATAACCCAATGGTGAGTACTGCTGCCTCATAGCGCCAGGGACCCAGGTTCGATTCCTGGCTTGGGTCGCTACCTGTGCAGAGTCTGCATGTTCTCCCCATGTCTGCGTGGGTTTCCTTCGGGTGCTCCCCTTTTCCTCCCACAATCCGAAAGATGTGCTAGTTAGCTGCATTGGCTGTGCTAAATTCTCCCTTAGTGTACCCGAACAGGCACTGGAGTGTGGCGACTAGGTGGATTTTCACAGTAACTTCATTGCAGTGTTAATGTAAGCCTACTTGTGACTAATAAATAAATAAACTTTAAAATAATTTGCATTTGAAATACTTTGATCTACTGAGTGAATCGCACTGGATAAACCAGTTGGAACCCAAAGATAAAGGCAAAATACTGCAGATGCTGGAATCTGAAACAAAAACAGAAAATGCTGGAAAAACTCAGCAGGTCTGAACAGTACCTGTGGAGAGAGAATAAAGCCAACGTTTTGAGTCTGGATGACCCTTCATCAGTTAAACCCAATTGCACTGGATAAACCAGTTGAAGTTCAAAGTTTATTTATTAGTGTCACATGTAGGCTTTCATTAACACTGCAATGAGGTTACTGTGAAAATCCCCTAGTCGCCACACTCCGGGTACACTGAGGGAGAATTTAGCATGGCCAATCCACCTAACCAGCACGGCTTTCAGGACAGCAAGGGGCAATTTAGCATGGTCAATGCACCTAACCAGCACACCTTTCAGACTGTGGGAGGAAACCGGAGCACCCGCAGGAAACCCAAGCAGACACGTGGAGAACATGCACATTTGCAACAGACCTCCAGTTGAAAAGTACCCTTCCATGGCTACTCTCTGCTTTCTATGCCCAAGCCAGTTTTGTATCCGTCTTACCAGCTCACCTCGGACCCCATATAACTTCACCTTCTGTATCAGCTTGCCATGAGGAACATTATCAAAGGCTTTACTAAAGTCCATGTATACAACATCCACTGCCCTGCCCTGGTCAATTTTTCTTGTCACTTCCTCAAAGAACTCAATCAAGTATGTGAGACACAACCTCGCCTTCACAAAACCATGCTGCCTATTGCTCATAAGTCCACCCTCTTCCAGGTCTGTGTACATCCCGTCCCTATGAATCTTCTCCAGTAATTTCCTCACAACTGATGTAAGGCTCACAGGGTTGTCTCTTCTGCCTTCTTAAACAGAGGAACAATGTTAGCTACTCTCCAGTCCTCTGTGACCCCGGGTCCCTGGCACTGTAAGGCAGCAGTGCTAATCACTGTGAACTCAGCTGCACTGGGTAAACCAGTTGAACCCAATTGCATTGGATTTCTACCTTTTCCACCAAATATCGGTTTGGCTCCGATGGCCACATCCCTGGCTCTCTGGGTTCAGCTGCATTAGGGATTGGAGCTCAGTCTGGACTGAAATCTTTTGTGAGTACATGAGACATTCTTCAATGCCAGGAGGCATGTTAATCTGTCTGCTCTGATGGCTGGATTAGAAAAGAAGTCACGTCGCTGTTGAGGGAGGCAGAGAGTTCCCTTGCTCAATGTTTCTCCCTCCTTCCAACACCCACCACAACATGCAATGGTAATTGTGTCTTGGTTGTGTTGTGGCAAATGGGTCATTGTGTTTACTGGCAGCGTTGACTGCATTTCAAAAGTAAGAAGTCTCATAACACCAGGCTAAATTCCACAGGTTTAGTTGGAAACATGAGCTTTCAGAGTGCTGCTCCTTCAATAGGTGAGTGGGGCCACTCCCCTGATGAAGGAGCAGCGCTCCAAAAGCTCGTGATTCCAACTAAATCTGTTGGACTTTAACCTGGTGTTGTGAGACTTCTTACTGTGCCCACCCCAGTCCAACGCTGGCATCTCCACATCATGCATTGCAAAAGTGATTGGTCATAAAGCATTCCATGAACGCAAACACTGAATGAACTTTCAGTCACTTCCCCTCTGTCGATTTTGCCTCCATGAAACAACATGGGGATGATTTACTGCAGCGGTGGGCAACCTGTAGCCCCTGGGCAAGCTGCAGCCCCTGGGCAACCTGCAGCCGTGGGTTGCATGTGGCCCATCAGGCTTCTGACTGTAGCCCAAGAGACATCTTGTTAAGAGTGAACATAGAGTTTGTGAGAGCGGAGAGAGGAGGATAATGGAATGCGAGAAAGAGTGAGACTGAGAGCGGAGTGATTAGTGGGTGAGTATTTTATTTGTTTTCCTCAATTATCTTTCAATACTTTTATGATTTATTGGTAACTGTAAATTTTTCCTCCATTTTTATAACAGCAGCAGCAAAGATTATCGGGAGCAGGAGGGTTTATCACTAAAAATAAATAAAGGTCAATAAATATGAAAAATAAAAATAAAATAAAGACCTAAAGTACATATCTGTGTAATTAAGACATTTTGGCTGGAATTTTACCGGCACGCACACCCGAGGCTGACAGAGAATGCCGTTCTGCGAGTTGAAATCGAGGCGGGCATGCCGGTAAAGTCAGGGCCATAATTTTTAGTTGTAGCTGGTACTAGTTTTGGTAAGTGCAGTCAATTGTAATATACATGAGATGAGTGTAAATATTTCTCCTGTTTGAAGTTGATATCAGTTCTATTACTATATAGAGTCATAGAGTCAAAGAGGTTTACAGCATGGAAACAGGCCCTTCGGCCCAACTTGTCCTTGCCGCCCAGTTTTTACCATTAGGCTAGTCCCAATTGCCCGCATTTGGCCCATATCCCTCTATACCCATCTTATCCATGTAACTGTCTAAATGCTTTTTAAAAGACAAAATTATACCCGTCTCTACTACTACCTCTGGCACCTTGTTCCAGACACTCACCACCCTCTGAGTGAAAACATTGCCCCTCTGGGCCCTGTTGTATCTCTCCCCTCTTAAACTTATGCCCTCTAGTTTTAGACTCCCCTACCGTTGGGAAAATATATTGACCTCATCTATGCCCCTCATTATTTTATAGACTTCCGTTAGATATGAATAATTAAGCATTTCCTGTAACTCATTATGAAATATTCAGCGTGTGTTAAATGTATTTAATCTTATTCATGGGGTCATGGTTAGTGAACAAGCCTGATTTCAATCTTGTAGCCCACTGAGATGAAGGAGGGCCACTCTTGCGGGCCACGCACCAGCCGAGGTTGCCCATCACTGCTTTGCTGTGTCAAAGGCATTCCTTGTTCCACATTCTTATATAGTATGAAAAGGATTTTAAGAGAAACAGTTTACCCAGTTGTAAATCTGATGTCAAACCCCGAACACACATCTAGCCGGATTTAGACATATTTCTTTGAACACCAATGAACTGAAGACCAATTCTGTTTTCACTTTAGCTTCATTAAAAGCCAGTTAATTTATTCTTGGCTTTTGACCCCAAGCATGTCAAACTGTATTTATGAAACTGAATTTCATATGAGTGTGAAATGGTCAGATAAGAGCCAACAACTTGGCATGATATCGAGGCCTCAGTGTGGGTCCGAGCCACACCGGCTGGGAGGGCTTCAGCTTTGATCCAACTTGTGTTGCTTCAGCTAATGCCAGCTGGAGTGATGTGAGCTGCTCCAAGATTGTCTCAGCATCCTTGTGGGTTAAAGAGAAAATAAAATTAACATAACATACAGTGAAAAGTATTATTTCTTGCGCGCTATACAGACAAAGCATACCGTTCATAGAGAAGGAAAGGAGAGAGTGCAGAATGTAGTGTTACAGTCATAGCTAGGGTGTTGAGAAAGATCAACTTAATGCGAGGTAAGTCCATTCAAAAGTCTGACAGCAGCAGGGAAGAAGTTGTTCTTGAGTCGGTTGGTACGTGACCTCAAACTTTTGTTTCTTTTCACCCAACGGAAGAAGGTGGAAGAGAGAATGTCCGGGATGCGTGGGGTCCTTAATTATGCCAGCTGCTTTGCTGAGGCAGCGGGAAGTGTGGGTAACCCAGAGGTCTGGTTGAGTTTAACGGTTGGTAGGTGGGGTGTCTGACCATGTGGGCAGCGTTGGCACTGCCAGGTTAGCGTTGCCAGGGGCAGGGCCTACAGGAAGCTGGACCTGTAGGCAACCCCGTAGTGGGGGTTTGCTTCGTGTATGAGGAGATGATGGAGGGGGGGGCGAGGGGATGCCGATGTCCCGAAGAATGGAGATTGGTTAAGGGGGGAACCAATGTTGGTGGGGGCAATGCCGGCGCAATGATGGGGGAGGGGATTTCATGAATGTGGTTTTGAGATCAGGGAGCCCTTTAAAAATGCCCCTTACTGTGACGACACAAAGCAAGCCCCCCCCCTCCCCGCCATTTTAAAATTATAATGTGTGGAAGGATCTGGATGGAGAAACTGTCTGTTTTTCTGGGGAGAAACACGTCAGTTTTCAGTATGAGCCTGACATTTTGGGTGGGATTCCCCAACCGTTCACACCAGCTGGGATTCTCCAGTCCTGCTGCAGTGAATGGAAATTTGGCTGTACGCCAAATTCTCCATCCTCTCTGGCAGCAGCAGTGGGGCGTGAACAGCCGGAAAATTCCGGCCCTCGTCATTTCTTGGGAAAATTCCACCCATGGTCTGACCAAGCTTTGGGTCGTACATCATTCAGGCATCCAAGAAGCCCTGGGTGTATGAAATTGAGTCTCACTGCGTCCCTTCCCTTCTCTTTAGAATGCCTCTTTTGGTCACCTGTCACACTCTTACGTGGTGTGGCTCGGGATCACTCTACAGGCACAATATGAATGCAAGCAGTTGTTACAAGATAGATGCAACATGGCCTGACTGCAATCGCGTTGGCGTTCCCCCTCATCAAAGTCGCATTGCACCATTACCTCAGGACATCCGGCAAGTCAATCTATCTTCTGGAGACTACCTTGAAATTGTATCTGAAGTGAAGCAATTTTCTATTGAATTATTATTGTAAAGCACGCGTCACAGGTTTGCTGTAACGGATGGCTTCAGGAGGTGCTCAGGAGTTATGTACAACAGATGCATTGAACTGGCTGAATTCTCAGAGATAGTGAGCATGTTTAGGAATAAGCTCCTCGGGAGCTGCCCATTGCATTTCTTTTGACTATACACTGGTGAAAATTTTACCATGGTCACGGAACTACATCATTCACGGGGAAGATTTTCTACCGCATTGCGTGAGACAAGTTGATATTGATTTTCTTAATGAGCCAATCACATTCTCCCCGATGGGGGAGAATGTACAAACTCCACACAGACAGTGACCCAAGCCGGAATCGAACCCTGGGTCCCTGGAGCTATGAGGCAGCAGTGCTTTGTTCCCCAGTCAGTAAACACCACCAAAACCAATTGCTGCTTGTGGGATCTTGCTGTGTGCAAAATCATCTGGTGCGTTTGGCAGCATACATTTGTCATTACGCCCAAAAAGTAATTCACTGGGCAGAATTCTCCCATCCTGCCCGCCACGGGAATCGTAGCGGGGGGGGGGGGGTGTGTGTGTGTGTGTGTGTGGACCATGCAATGGTCCGTTGACCTCAGGCGGGATTTTCCGGCATTGGGGCGAGTGCGGCCAGAAAATCTCACCCAGTGTGAGGAAAATTTAGCATGGTTATTTTATTATTAATCATCTTATTACTGCTTTGCAGGATTGATAGTCTATTTGGGAATGATGGTAGGAGCCTTCATCTGGGGCGGTCTGGCAGACAAAATGGGCAGAAGATATTGTCTGATCATTGCCCTCAGCATCAATGGAGTCTTTATCATCTTCTCATCGTTTGTCCAAGGCTATGGCATATTCCTGTTCTGCCGACTGCTTTCAGGAGCTGGGTAAGAGAATCAGATCTTTTGAAACAACTGGATTAAAGAATGGTGATTGGGATATTGCATTAAAATTCCAGCTGTTTTGGTAATTCTTGTATCCCTGGCAAAGACACGCACACTGTCATGTATTGAGTAAGACTCTGCAGGCAGCCATTATTCACAGAATCACACAAAACAGAAGAGACCCTTCAGCCCATCGAGTCTGCACTGACTCATGAGAAACACCTGACTTACCACCTATTCCCATTTACCAGCACTTGGCCCATAGCCTTCAATGTTATGACATGCCAAGTGCTCATCCAGGTGCTTATTCAAGGGTGTGAGGCAACCCGCCTCTACCACTCTCCCAGGTAGCGCAATCCAGACCTTCACCACCACCTGGGTAATAAAGCTTTTCCTCACAACTCCCCTAAACTACTGCCCCTCAACTTGAACTTGTGTCTCCTCATGACTGACCCTTTAACTAAAGGGAACAGCTGCTCCTTACCCACTCTGTCCATGCCCCTCGCAGTCTTGCACACCTCGATCAGGTCACCCCTCAGGCTTTCTTCTTTGCTCCAACGAAAACAAAGCAAGTCTATCCAACTCCTCTTCACAACTTTAATATTCCATCCCAGGGAGCATCCTGGTGATTCTCCTCTTCACCTTTCCAGTGCAATCACATCCTTCCTATAATGTGGCGACCAGAACTGCACACAGCACTCTATTGGGTCCACTATGATTGCCAAGTTTAGAGTGTGGGAGGGAATCACTTTTTCACTTTCTCATATATAATGGCCAAATTCCTCCTCTTGGGTTGGGTAATACAAGCAAAAACTCTGGAGTCTGTTCAGAGCCGTCAGGTGATGAGGTGGTCAGGGTGGGTGAGGGGTTGTGTGCAAAGTTTCGATAGAGGGGTAACGAAACAGGCTGAATGGTGTTCCTCATCTACTTCTACCTTTATAAAATTCACTTTGAATCCAAAGGTTTGCCCCTAATCCTCAAACTATGACCCAGAGTCCTAGACTTCCCCACCATCGGGAACATTCTTTCTGAATGGTGAAAGGGGGCCACAGGATGTTGTTAGCACACCTCAAAGACAAACAGACTATGGTCAGCAGAACACAGCAACAGAGAAGATGTTGTCCCAGAGAGCTAGGGAGAAACATAGAAACTAGAAGCAGGAGTTGGCCATTTGGCCCTTCGAGCCTGCTCCGCCATTCATTTTGATCATGGCTGATCATCGAATTCAATATCCTGATCATATTCCTCCCATATCCCTTTAGCCCCAAGAGCTATGTCTAATTTCTTCTTGAAATCAGACATCTTGGCCTCAACTACTTGCTGTTTTTAATGAATTCCACACATTCACCACCCTCTGAGTAAAGAAATGTCTCCTCACCTCAGTTCTAAAAGATTTACCCCTTATCCTCAAACTCTGACCCCTAGTTCTGGACTCCCCCACCATCGGGAACACTCTTTCTGAATCTAGCCTGTCTAGCCCTGTTAGAATGTTATAAATTTCTATGAGATACCCTCTCACTCTTCTGAACTCCAATGAATACAATCCTAACCGACTTAGTCTCTCCTCATATGGCAGACCTGCCATCCCAGGAATCAGCCTGGTAAACCTTCGCTGCACTCCTTCTATAGCAAGGACATCCTTCCTCAGATAAGGATACCAAAACTGCAGAAGCTATCAGAGTTTTGCTCTATATCTATTGCCATTGGGTCATTCTCTCTGTGATAACTGACATCACTGGGATCTGGACTATCTGGCATGCATAGACTCTAGTACCACTGTCCCCTAACCATATATGCATCTGAGCCATTTCTGGGAGCTGGGTGGGGAGGGGGGGAGGGGTTTGGTGGGTTGGAAATTGGAGAGAGTGCGTGTTCATCGCCCTCACTTATCTGCCATGGTATCCTGCTACCATTTTCAAATTGAAGGCATCTGATTAGCCCTCTAACTTCAAGACCCCCCCCCCCCCCCCCCACTCACAGTCCTTATACAGCCAGAAAGCCGGTCCTCTGACCGTTAATTTGCTACTCTGGGGAAAATCATATCCAGTAACTGCGCTTCATACAGAGCAGGCTCCTGACTCTCTGACATTGGAATTCAGAAGGCCTCAGAGAAATCCTTGCCCAGGATCTGAAAATCCCAGGATGTTACATGATGCCCAGCAGGTTAGCGGGACCTTTCTGTGACCAATGGGGACATTAGCGGGACTTGAGGACATTGCTAATCTGACTTTGATCACTGATTGAAATGCATCTTTCAAGAATTTTGAAGGTTCCTTCCATTTATTACACTGATCCTTCCTGGAAGCAATGGATGTTCCAGCACTGCACCACTTCCTAAAGTGAGGGAACATCTGTAGATGAGTACAGCACAATAGATGTCAATATCCAGACATGTCTGCCAACATGCATGTTCCTCAGCATTGCTAGTGCTTTGGTCTCAGGATGGCAGTCAATGGGGAAGGACCTGATAGCGTGCGAAGGGAATGAAAGAAAATGAGTCTGAGTCCTGTTAACATCTAGAAGAAGAATCATGGAATCCCTAAGTGCAGAAGGAGGCCATTCGGCCCATCGAGCCTGCTCCGACAATAATCTCACCCAGGCTTATCCCCGTAACCCTACGTATTTACCCAGCTAATCTCCCTGATACTATGATGTGGAGATGCTGGCATTGGAATGGGGTGGACGCAGTAAGAAGTCTCACAACACCAGGTTACAGTCCAACAGGTTTATTTGGTAGCACGAGCTTTCGGAGCACTGCTCACTCACCTGATGAAGGAGCAGCGCTCTGAAAGCTCATGCTACCAAATAAACCTGTTGCACTTTAACCTGGTGTTGTGAGACTTCTTACTGTGCCCTGATACTAAGGGTTAATATATCATGGCCAATCAACCTAACCCGCACATCTTTGGACTGTGGAAGGAAACCAGAGGAGGAAACCCACGCAAACACGGGGAGAATGTACAAACGCCACACAGACAATGACCTGAGGGTGGAATTGAACCCAGGTCCTTGGAGCTGTGAGGCAGCAGTGCTAATCACTGTGCCGCCGTGCCTCCCTATTCTGCATCTATTCTGTATTGTATTCTGAAAATGGTCCTCCCTTTTCTGTCTTTCAGTATTGGGGGCTCCATTCCCATCGTTTTCTCGTATTTCTCTGAATTCTTGTCCCGTGAGAAGCGAGGGGAACATCTCAGCTGGCTCTGTATGTTCTGGATGGTCGGTGGGATTTATGCGTCAATAATGGCCTGGAGCATTATCCCGCATTACGGTAAGTGTCTTGGCGATTCGGGTTCTGAATTCTTCTTGGCCCATTCTGCCTGTTGTGTGCAAGATCAGAAAGCAGATCATTTTTAGAATTTACAGATTCTTCATTTAAGAAAACAAGGAAGAAATATTGTTAACGTGGTACATTATCATGGCTCTTGGAGGCATCATAAAGTGCACCGCATTCAATAAATTACATTGAAGTGCGTTGGCTGCAATGCAGTCTAACAGTGGCTATTTTGTGCACAGCACATAATGAGATGAAGGGCCAATTAATTTTCTTTTCGGCTGAGGGGAAATGTCGGTCAGGACACAGAACAAACTCCCTGCTCTCTGTCAGATAGTGTCAAGGGATATATATCATGTCACCTGGGAAAATCCAACCAGCAGGTGGAGCATTGGTTGAATTTCTCATCCGCAAGGTGGCTCCCGAGGCAATGTAGCACCCTCTCAGTACTGTGCAGGTCTGCCAGTCCAGAATATGTGTCTGCACCTCAGAACAGGGCTTGAACCTCACTTATACAGGGCAGTGGTGAGACCACATCTGGAGTATGGTGTACAATATTGGTCTCCTTATTTAAAGAAGCATATAAATACATTGGAAGCAGTTCAGTGACGTTTTATTGGATTAATACCTGGAATGGGTGGGTTGTCCAGCCTAGCCACCTTTGAGGAAAGGTTGGATAGGGTAGGCTTCTATTCGCTGAATTATCCATTTTACCTTGATGGCAGCACAGTGGCACAGTGGTTAGCACTGCTGCCTCACAGTGTCAGTGACTCGTGTTCAATTCCCAGCTTGGGTCACTGTCTGTGTGGAGTCTGCACATTCTTCTCATGTCTGCGTGGGTTTCCTCCGGGTGCTCTGGTTTCCTCCCACAGTCCAAAAGATGTGCTGGTTAGATGCATTGGCCATTCTAAATTCTCCCTCAGTGTACCCGAACAGGCGCCGGAGTGTGGCGATGAGGGGATTTTCGCAGTAACTTCATTGCGGTGTTAATGTAAGCCTACTTGTGACACGAATCAATAAACCTTAAAAAAAACTTTAAATTGAAGGAGGCAGTTTAAAACATAACCATCTTACAAAATCTGGTGGTCATATAACACACTATAGATGCTGCCTGATCTGCTGAGTACTTCCAACATTTTCTGTTTTTATTTATGGAAATATCCCCACCTACTGATATGTTTTAAACAAAAACCCTCCCTCATCTTTGTTGATTTCATGTCGTTTTGAGAGGAACTTCAAAAAGCAGTGGGGTCGCAGAATGCCATTTTACCCTGGGTCATGCATTGGAATCCAGATCTCCAATTACCAGTTACAAACAGAAAGCAGTCTGAGGCCAAATGTAACATCGGCTGAGATTAACTAAATCAGCTTAATCCAGCAACCCTCAGCTTTGTACCAGACAGTGCATTTGCCTGATAAGGCAGATTCCATTTTGTTCCACGTTAATAGTGTCTGTATTTTGGGCCTTGGGTTTCTCTGTTTATTTTCAAGGACTTCATGAAGGGTACTTTGTTTCCTCTTGGGAGTTAGCATCAGCTCATCGGCTCTCTCTGATCAGTAACCCTGTATGTTAATCCTGCAGGAGACAGAGTATCAATAATTGAAATGAGCTTCGAGGTTTCATCAAGAATGTCAACTGTTGCTGATCCAATCTGGACGCATTTGCTGTACTTATTAATATGTGGCATTTGTAAGGTTAGCTGTCTGTAGTTCAGTATCACTGGCATTTCCTACATGTCCACAGGAATGATGATGTGGAGATGCCAGTGTTGGACTGGGGTGGGCACAGTAAGAAGTCTCACCACACCAGGTTAAAGTCCAGCAGGCTTATTTGGTAGCACGAGCTTTCGGAGTGCTGTTCCTTCATCAGGTGATCACATCATGTTCACCTGGTGAAGGAGCAGCGCTCTGAAAGCTCGTGATTCCAAATGAACCTGTCAGACTTTAACCTGGCGTTGTGAGACACTTCTTACTGTGCCCTCAGGAAGGATGTGACAGATGGTGCTAATAGACTAGTGGCATTTGGACTATCCGGACTGCAAACGTTCAGTGCACAGGGTAGGAGTGGTCAGCTTAACCACTTTGTTAGGAATGAGCCACAGCAAGGGGCCAGGAGGAGGAATTTTGGTAGCCTTCTTCCCACCCCTCACCCACATAGGTGGCATGGTGGTACAGTGGTTAGCACTGCTGCCTCACAGCACCAGGGACCCGGGTTCGATTCCCGGCTTGGGTCACTGTCTGTGCAGAGTCTGCACGTTCTCCCTGTATCTGCGTGGGTTTCCTTCCACAGTCTGAAAGACGTGCTAGCTCGGTGCATTGGTCATGCTAAATTCTACCTCAGTGTACCCGAACAGGCGCCAGAGTGTGGCGACTAGTGGATTTTCACAGTAACTTCATTGCAGTGTTAATGTAACCTTACTTGTTTCACTAATAAATAAAATATAATCCTGTTTCCCTTATTGCAGCAGTAACAATTGTCAAGAGTGAATTTGAGTTGGCGCATGGAATCTTGACACTTCCCACTTCCCTAAAGGACTTTAGTGAACCAGATGGCTTTTCTAACAATCGGCAATGGTTTCATGGTCATCAGTAGATTCTTAATTAGCTATATTTTATTGAATTCAAATTCCACCAGCTTCTATGGCGGGATTCGAACCCCGAGTCCCCAGAACATTAGCTGAGTCTCTGGATTAATACTCTAGCGATAATACCACCATATGCAATCTCCCACCTTACTCAGAAAAATTGGGTATGGTTAGGAAATGTAAGGCTGGAGGAGGTGATGGAGATTGATGGAGGGAGGGTGGGATGGAGAGGCCATGAAGAGACTTAGAACATAGAACACAGAACATTACAGCGCAGTACAGGCCCTTCGGCCCTCGATGTTGCGCCGACCAGTGGAACCAATCTAAAGCCCCTCTAATCTACACTATTCCAATATCATCCATATGTTTATCCAATAACCATTTGAATGCTCTTAATGTTGACGAGTCCACTACTGCTGCAGGCAGGGCATTCCACGCCCTTACTACTCTCTGAGTAAAGAACCTACCTCTAACATCTGTCCTATATCTCTCACCCCTCAATTTAAAACTATGTCCCCTCGTGCTAGCCATCACCATCTGAGGAAAAAGGCTCTCACTATCCACCCTATCTAATCCTCTGATCGTCTTGTACGCCTCTATTAAGTCACCTCTTAACCTTCTTCTCTCTAACGAAAACAACCTCAAGCCCCTCAGCCTTTCCTCATACGATTTTCCCACCATACCAGGCAACATCCTGGTAAATCTCCTCTGCACCCTTTCCAACACTTCCACATTTTTCCTATAATACGGCGACCAGAACTGTACGCAATACTCCAAGTGCGGCCGCACCAGAGCTTTGTACAGTTGCAGCATGACCCCCTAGCTCCGAAACTCAATCCCTCTACCAATAAAAGCTAACACACCGTACGCCTTCTTAACAACCCTGTCAACCTGGGTGCCAACTTTCAGGGATCTATGCACATGGACACCCAGATCCCTCTGTTCATCCACACTACCAAGTATCTTACCATTAGCCCAATACTCTGTATCCCTGTTACTCCTTCCAAAGTGAATCACCTCACACTTTTCCGCATTAAACTCCATTTGCCACCTCTCAGCCTAACTCTGCAGCTTATCTATGTCCCTCTGTAACCTGCCACTTCCCTCCGCACTGTCTACAACTCCACCGACTTTAGTGTCATCCGCAAATTTACTAATCCATCCTTCCACGCGCTCATCCAGGTCATTAATAAAAATGACAAACAGTAGTGGCCCCAAAACAGATCCTTGCGGTACACCACTAGTAACTGAACACAAGGAAGGGAAAAGTAAGGCTGGGGGATTTTGCAGAGATAGGAAGAGGGAAGGATTTAAACATGAGAATGAAAATGTGAAAATTGAGATTTTGCTGTAGATGGAACTAATGTAGTAACACATTAACAGACACTTACAGTTCACTGCTCGGCAAAGGGTGAGAAAATATTGATGTCTGCAGAAACACAGGGTTACAACTTATTCACAGACAATGCCTGTCAGACAGGGCCGGGGAGAGAAAGCATGGGCCCCAGTGCTTCTCCTGTTTCAGGATCTGCTATACCTTCCCCCTCCCTCACTTTAACCTCCCTGACCAATCATGCATGACATTTTTACCCCTTTCAAGATTCATCAGTCAATACTCCAAACAATCACGGGTCCCAGTAACATGATCATGTCCATTGTTGGCATCTGGTTACAAATACCGTCTGATAGATACGCAGCATGTTTGTTTTTATTCATTTGTTGGACACGGGCATCGCTGGCTGGCCAGCATTTCTTGCCCATCCCTAGTTGCCCTTGGTCAGAGGGTAGTTGAGAGTCAACCATGTTGCTGTGGCTCTGGAGTCACATGTAGGCCAGACTAGATAAGGACGGCAGATTTCCTTCCCTAAAGGATATGAGTGAACTAGATGGGTTTTTCCGACAATTGACAATGGTTTCATAGTCATCAGTAGATTCTTAATTCCAGATATTTTTTATTGAATTCTAATTCCACCACCTGCTGTGGTGGGATTCGAACCCACGTCCCCAGAACATTAGCTGAATTTCTGGATTAATAGTCTAGTGATAATACTAGTAGGCCACTGCCTCTCCTGAATTGTGAATAACAGGAAAACCCATTGACTGCGGCGGGACCAGAAGATCCTGCCATCAGCCAATGGTGGGCTACCTCCGCAGCAGAATCCCACCCCCATGCATTTATATCCTTCCTTAGACTTTTAATTCCAGATTTTTTTTTAATTGAATTCAAATTCCACCCTCTGCCGTGGTGGGATTCGAACCCGGGTCCCCAGAACATTCGCTGGGTTTCTGGGTTAACAGTCTATTGATAAGACGACTAGGCTATTGCCTCCTTAATATGTCATTACTATTAAGAGCAGCAATGATATAATGCTGCATTAGTTTGTGTGTGCCTGAGAGGTGATCCCACTGTGTCTATTAACCATGCAAGAAAGTACAAATTTTACTTTAACATTATGCAATATTGTCAGATTGACAGTAAAATATCCCGTTAGTTATTTATAACACTGATGATAACGCTGATTTCAGTGACTGTCTCAGCACTGATTAATATTCTGCACATTGCACTGCATGGACACACTGACAGTAAATTTATATCTGGGGCAAAGATTCAATGTTTGCAATCTAGCTAAACTGCACAAAATCTTTTCCATTCTGTAGAGCTGGAAGGAGATTTTCTTCTGCCTGGGTACATGATATTCAATATTTTTTTTATTCGTTGCTGGATGTAGGCATCGCTGGCTAGGCCAGCATCTGTTGCCCACCTATAGTTCTCATTCAGAAGGTGGTGGTGAGCTGCCTTCTTGAACCACTGAAGTCCCCGAGGTGTGGGTGCAGCCATAATTATTTCATATAAGGGGTGTAATTAGATTCTATTTTATCAGCAATCTCACGGGGAAGAAAATCAAATGATTCCTGAGCAGCAAACTGGAATGATTGAACAATCTAGGTCTTTACTATCAGTGAGAAGCTTTGGAGCCCCCAGGTGCCTCTATACAATACAACTTTTAAGAGGTCAATGCTGTGTTGTCGGGGAGTGCTGGCATTGACTGTTTGGAGGGGTGGGGGGTGGAGGATGGACTGTGGGGGGCTGGGGGATGCCGGCTGTGAACACGGTGGGGTAGGGGAGGATTGACAGTTCTGATTGTGGGGGATGGGGAGTCCCTGAGACCTTTGTGCTTGGGTGGGCGAGGGGGGGGGAGGTTATTTTTTCTTTTAATTAGGGTACCCTTTAAACATGGCGCCCCATTCACATTGAAGCCAGGCTCTGCTGATATGTTTAGGCCCCTTCTTCAACAGTGTGAAATATGCCCAACTTTTGTTGACTGAGAGTCATAAGATCTGGAAAGAAAACCGGCCTGTTTCTCTGGAGAGAAACGCACCAAATTTCAGTCAGATCCTGACACTTTTCCAAATTCTGCTAAGACCACCCTCTCTAATTCAAAAATACTTAATTGGTTGTAAAGTGATTTGGGACATTCTGAAAGGTGCTATATAAATGTAAGTTTTACCTTTCTTTCAATACACCTGCATTCAGTAGACAGAGTGGGTGGAATTTTCCCGTCCCGCCCGCCACGGGAATCGTAGCGGGGGGGAACCATGCAAAGATTTGTTGACCTCGGGTGGGATTTTCAGGTCCTGGGGCGAGTGCGGCCAGAGAATCCTGCCCAGTGACTGTAGCAATGGTGAAATTGGAGGCCCAATACGAATTCTCTAAGGGTAATTAGATGTCAGGAAGTGGCTACAAAGAAATCACGACACTTACAAAACAATTGGGGTGGCACAGTGGTTAGCACTACTGCCTACACAGCTCCAGGGACCTGGGTTCGAATCCCAGCGTGGGTAATTGTCTGTGGAGTTTGCACATTCTCCCTGTGTCTGCGTGGGTTTCCTCCGGTTTTCCTCCCATAGTCCAAAGATGTGCGGGTTAGGTGCATTGGCCATGCTGAATTGCTCCTTAGTGCCCCGGGATGCATAGGTTAGAGGGATTAGTGGGGTAAATATGTGCGGTTATGGAGATAAGGCATATGTTGTTGGATTGTGCTTGGTGCAGACTCGATGGGCTGAATGGCCCCCTTCTGCACTGTAGGGATTCTATGAATTCAATTCTGTTGTTAACCTACCCCTCACAAATGCCTTCTCCAACCTCCCGTCTAATTCCCCCTCCTACCTTTCCCCCAACTAACCTCAACTCCAGTCCAAATTCCTCCCAACACCCCTCTAACCTCCCTTGACTCACACTCTATCCTCCCCATAACTTTCCCTCTATCCTAACTTCCCCCCAACCAAAAAGAAATTGGATGCACAGAGCTGCCAAGGACCAAAAGCAGCAGCACGGCAACCCGGTGAAATTGACATTGACAGCCCAGATTTTAAAAGATGGGAACTCTCCGGTTCCGTTCAGCCTGGAAGATGAGAAACTCCATTTAAAACATGGAGCCCGGGACCTTCCCTAGGCCCTCCACAACCCCTCCGCCCCCTTCTCCCCTAAATAAGCCCAGGGCCCCCTTAGCCCAGGGACTTGGAGTTTGGCACCGTCTGCACCCCCCTTCTCCCTGCTGTAAGGTCATAGATACAAATGGAAGGGGCTGGAAAAAGACACAGGCCGGAATGTTCCGGCTGTTCGTGTCAGAGGGCAAAGACTGGGAGCTGGATTCTCCAAACCCACCCACAGCTGGGATTCTCTGGTCCCGGTCCCGCTGCAATGAATGGAGATTTCGGAGTGCCAAATCCTCTTATTCTCGCTGGCAATAGTGGTGGGGCATAAACAGCCAGAGAATTCCAGCCTGAATGGCCACAGCACCGCTGTAGGTTTCCCAGTGGCAAGGAGTGCATTCGATAGGAAGCTCCATTGACAATGGCAGGACCAGAAGATCCTGCTGCCGGCCAATGGTGGGCCACTTCCACCATCGCGAAACACATGGTGAGAGCGTGGAAAATCCCGCCCAAAGGGGAGCTCTTCCAACAGAGCATGGAGAATCCCACAGACAAGAACAAACAACTAAGAAAAGTGCAGCACAGAACAGGCCCTTTGGCCCTCCAAGCCCGTGCTAATCGTGATGCCCTCACTCAATGAAAAAAACCCACTTCTGCCCTTACTCGGTCCATATCCCTCTATTCCCTCCCTATTCATGTACCCATCCAGATGCCTCTTAAATGTTCCTAATGTGCCTGCTTCCATCACCTCCTCTGGTAGCCAGTTCCAGACACCCACCACTCTCTGTGTGAAATACTTGCCCCGTCTCCCTTAAGCTTTCCCCCTCACACCTTGAATCTGTGTCCCCCTTGTAACTGACACTTCCACCCTGGGAAAAAACCTCCGACTAGCCACTCTATTCCTCTCATAATTTTGTAGACCTCTATCAGGTCTCCCCTCAGCCTCCGTCTTTCCAGTGAAATCAAGCCTAGTTTATTGGAATTGATTCATTGGAATTCAGAAGACTGAGGGGAGATCTTATAAAAACATATAAGATTATGAAGGGAATAGATAAGATAGAAGCAGGGAAGTTGTTTCCACTGGCGGGTGAAACTAGAACTAGGGGGCATAGCCTCAAAATAAGGGGAAGCAGATTTAGGACTGAGTTGAGGAGGAACTTCTTCACACAAAGGGTTGTGAATCTGTGGAATTCTCTGCCCAGTGAAGCAGTTGAGGCTACCTCATTGAATGTTTTTGGGCAAGGATAGATAAATTTTGAACACTAAAGGAATTAAGGGTTATGGTGAGCGGACGGATAAGTGGAGCTGAGTCCACGAAAAGATCAGCCATGATCTTATTGAATGGCGGAGCAGGCTGGAGGGGCTAGATGGCCTACTCCTGCTCCTAGTTCTTATGTTCTTATGTTTACTCAACCTCTCCTCATAGCTGACACCCTCGAGACCAGGCAACATCCTGACCCCGCTCTGTTGTCTGAATCCACAATCGCTCCCTTCTCCATTTCTCAAAACCAAGCAGCAGAGCAAAAGAGATTTCATTGAATACTGGAACAAAGGGAATACATAATGAGGCTTTCTTAATGCAGCATGGTCTCATGATTTGGGTTGCACTGTCCAATAGGGCAGCGAAAGCAGATTCAGCAGTAAGTTTCCACATGGAATCTGGCAAATATCTGAAGGGGAAATATTGACAGAGCTCTGGGGTTAGGGCAGGGGTGTGGGGTGAATATTGGATTATTCTTTCAGAGGGCCAGCACAGACATTATGGGCCAAATGACCTCCTTCTGTGCTGTACCATTCTGTGAGCGGGATTTCATGACCTCACCCACTGCCGAGGTTGTCCAGTCCCATCGGAAGTCAATGGATTTAGGCCCTCGACTGCCAAATCCCCTGCAATGGGGGAAGGGGGCTGGGGGGGTCTCACCAAGACGGGCTCGCAAATCCCAGCCAATGATTCTATTCCACAATGGAGAAATTTGGTTAAAGTTTACACAATAATAAAGGGACTAATTTCTAGGCACCAATTATTTCAACAGAATAGGCTAGGGAAGGACAGGAGCTATGCTTACAAGTTATGTAAGGGAAGGACTAGGTTGAATCTTAGGGAATAGTGAACATGTGGAACTGGCTACTGGGGTGAACACTGTAATCTGCAACTGGTACACTGGAGCTGGACACCTTCAGGAGAGAGCTATTTCTGGTTGGGGTGGTAATCACTGTGCAACGAGATAACTTTCCTTATTCTATGAATTGGAACCAATATAATCTACTTGGATAGAGTAGCTATCTGTTACCACAGAAAGTAGTTGAGGCCAAAACGTGGTGTGATTTGAAAAAGAAATTAGATATAGCTCTTGGGGCTAAAAGGATCAAGGGTTGCGGGAGGGAAGGTGGGATCAGGATATTGAATTCGATGATCATCCATGACCAAGATGAATGGCAGAACAGGCTCGAAGGGCCAAGTGGTCTACTCCTGCTTCCATTTTCTCTGTTTCTATGGATGGTTTCGATTGCCTTTTTAAAATTCTTTCCCAGGGTGTTGGTGTTTTTAGCTAGGCCACAATTTATTTCCTGTCCCTAATTGCCCTTGAGAAGGTGGTGGTGAGCCGCCTGTTGAACCGCTGCAGTCCATGTGGTGTAAGTACACCCATAGTGCAGTTAGGGAGGGTGTTCTAGGATGTTGGTCGAAAGGGGTTGGAGAGAAATTTATTAGATGCGTTCCCCATTTGGCCTGTTTTTTTGTTAACCTTTCTTGGGAGATTCCTTGGCTCTGCATGGGGACGTGGGCTCCGGTGTCTATTGTGTTGTGTTGGGACATCACAAAGCTATAGCAGCCTAGATCATCCAGTGAGTCATAGGATCATAGAACCCCCACAGTGCAGAAAGAGGCCATTCAGCCCATCGTGTCTGCACTGACAACAACCCCACCCTGGTCCTATCACACAACCCCACATATTTACCCTGCAAATCCCTCTAACCTACACACCCCGGGACACGAAGGGGCAATTTAGCATGGCCAATCAACCTAACCCGCACATCTTTAGACCGTGGGAGGATGTCTATCCTTTTGGCACGTTAGTCGAACTTAAATTATTGATCCAGTCATTTCACCGGCTGGGAGGAAAGGGCGACAGGATTCGTTGGTGCCTCCAGACTCGTATGTTGAGTTGGTTTGAGATTAGCTCTCAATTAGAGGGGTCTCACCTAATATCCATGATTTTAAAAATGTTCTTCATTTGAAACAAAATACAATACACAATGACGGAAGTTTTGTGCTGGTCGGATTAAATCATTTTGGAAGGTTCATTTTCTATTTTCATCATTTGAATCTGAACGCCTGATTGTTGTTTATAATATTTTATATGTGATTCATGTTAATTTGTTGGCGCAGCTTATTTTTAATTTGACTAAATGGGTCTTAAAATCTACATTGATTTTCAGCTATTGCCAGCGTGGGAGACAAATTATACAGAGGAGATGTCTAAACTGAGCATAAAACCCACTACATCCGCATTTTCTCTCATTTACTGATGTTTATAGTCGAGTGGGAGCCTTTCACTGGTTGCTTTATTTCAGGGGGAAACTTTTCTTTTGTGGGTACCTTCTTCCGTCCCCTTTCCCTGTGCCGTGCACCATCCAAAGTCACGAGAAAGTGACCAGCTCCTGGCAGCTGACGATGGATGTACTCAAACCCTGGCATTAGGAGGGGGCGGGGGCACAAGACACACCCCAGGCTGGATGCCCCTCTTTGGAAGTTCCATCCTTCCTTATGGGGCAGAACATGAATTTCCCACCTCAACGTGGCTGAGAGGTGAATTGTGCGTGGTTAGGCTGGTGGCACAGTCTCATGCCCAACTACTCCAATGGGCACAGTGACACCAGCACGGCTGGACTTTTCTTAATCTTCACCCAGAATTGTATTGCAAAGAAAGCAATGTTTAGTATTCACTTCGGGCCTGTCTCATGTCCTCCTCCTGATAATTATCTGAAGATGAACACTGCTGAGGTGCCCCCTTGCCGTCAGTATTCAGCTGGCATTTACTGTTCAGGCTTAGACATGAAGAACTGTTACGTGGGCAAGATAATGCTGGAGCCCGTGATGTGCATCCTCATACGAGCCAAGCCCCTTCGGGAGACGGGGGAACAAGAACCCGACATGAGGCAAATCCCACCAATGTTTTGAGTTTATTTATTAGTGTCACAAGTAAGGCTTATATTAACACTGCAATGAAGTTACTGTGAGGATCCCCAAGTCGCCACACTCCGGAGCTTGTTTGGGTACACTGAGGGAGGATTTAGCACGGCCAATGCACCCAAGCAGCACGTCTTTCGGACTGTGGGGGGAAACCGGAGCACCCGGAGGAAACCCATGCAGACACAGGGATAATGTGCAGACTCCGCACAGACAGTGACCCACGCCGGGAATTGAACCCGGGTCCCTGGCGCTGTGAGGCAGCAGTGCTAACCACTGTGCCACTGTGCCGCAGTGGGACCCTGTGGTCAGAGTTGAAGGAGCAAGGGTTGCCAGCCGTTCTTTTCCTTTGCTCATGCTGGCACGGGTGGCAGTGTGTTGCTTTACCTGACTGTTGTCTTTCTGTCTGTTGCAGGCTGGGGTTTCAGCATGGGCACGTCCTTTCAGTTCCACAGCTGGCGTCTGTTTGTCGTAGTGTGTGCTCTGCCCAGTCTCTCCTCCCTAATTGGCCTGCTGTTCGTGCCGGAAAGCCCACGCTACTTATTAGAGGTGAGACAACCAGCAACGTAGAAACTACACCGGGTACGTTAGTTGCCAGGAAAGACAACCTAACCCACTCTGGATATATCGATCCTTGAAAAATTTCCATTTAATCTCTAGAGGTTCAAACCACTCCATGTTGCACATTGGAATACCTGTGCCAAAAGATGAGTTTTCTAATTTACCTCTACTGAGAGATCTACATTTACACGGAGCACGGATCAGTGATGGGGATATTGTAGATCTGAATCTCCAAGCAATCATCTCATTCAGCACTGCTCACTCTTGGAGGTACAGGAACAATCCAGTAAATATCAGTGCGAGATGTCAATGAATCACGCAGCGTCGCAGAGCAGAGAAGGTTAAGAGGAGATTAGATGGAGGGTTTTGGTACAGTAAAGCAGAAGAAAGAGTTTCCACTGGCAGAAAGGTCAATAACCAGAGGACCGACACAGAGTTCAGGTGGTTGGCCAAAGCACCAAGAGTGACATGAAAAACCCACTGCCCGAACAGTTAGTGGAAGCAGATTCTTGTCCCTCCCGAAAGGGAATTGGATGAATACTTGGTGGGAGAAAATCTACAGGGCTTTGGGGAAAGGGTGGGGGGGGGGGGGGGGATGTGGCAGTGAGACTAGTTGATCAGCCTTTTGAAGGCTGTGTCTTGTCCACACTCTTGTCCATATTCCCTTTGCCAGGCAAGTGGGCACTGCATGCCATTCATAGGACCACTGAGCTGCTCGACCTAGGTGTGTGGAAGGATAGCCATTATAATAATGAGCCAGTTATCCAGCTTTTAAGGATGTGGGGTGTGAGGATAACCTTTGCAAGGCAGGTTATGTTTTAATATTCCAAATGATGCTGCTACAATGCACAATTCTCAAAGAACTCACAAGAACAGGATCCTTGAGGCCTTGAGGAGGGACTCCTTTAAGCTTTGGGCTTTAGGAGACAGTTCATTTCAGATTTATCACTTTGTACATTTCATAGAAATCATAGAAACCCTACAGTACAGAAAGAGGCCATTCGGCCCCTAATTTTGGGAATTATCTTCCATAGTGGTTCTCTGGATTATTTGTTGCAACTTTGAGGGAAATTCTCCAGAAATCCCAGAGAAAGACATTTTTCCAGGGTAACTGAAGATCTTTTGCCAAAGTTACAGCAGACAACCAGGGTAATCTCCTCTCCCTCCATGGCTGGGGAGGGGGGTGGTGAAATCTTTTACCTATCTCTGATGAAGAACAACTACTTTGCATAGCAATGACCAAATCGGGACCTATTAACTTATCCATAAGACTGAATGGATGCCCAATATTAATGGAGGTCGACACAGGCGCAGCCATATCCGTGGTAGGGGATACAGCGTTCAACAAAATTCGCACTGGACTCCAACCCTTAGCCCTAACCGAGACTTCGGCAAAGATTGGATGGAGGTTGGGAATGGTGACTACATATCTGCTTTAAGAGGCAGCCTTGGGGAATCTGTTCAAGTAGACGGGACATGTGGAAATGCTGAAAGGTTCACGGGCAACATTCTGCAGTTGAGGGGTGTGATGAATCATGGCACTGCCACTATCAACGGGGGAGAGGGAGTGGGCAATGTACAGTGGGCTAGGGTCAGAAGAAGGTGTGGGTCAAGGTGGGACGTAGAGTTGGAGGGGGTTTCAGGAGTTGGTGAGGTGGAGCCATGGAAAGAGAGAGTAGGGTGGCCACTGATAGATCAAGAAGAACTGCTTGATGGATGACCTAGGATCAGTTGGCAAGTCCTTAAAACAGCAACGAGAGAAGCAAGCAGGCTGAACTCCTTAAATACAGGTAAACGCAAAATATTGCAGATGCTGGAATCTGAAACAAAAACAGAAAAATGCTGGAAAATCTCAGCAGGTCTGACAGCATCTGTGGAGAGAGAATAGAGCCACCGTTTCGAGTCTAGATGACCCTTCATCAGAGCTCTATTCTCTCTCCACAGATGCTGTCAGACCTGCTGAGATTTTCCAGCATTTTTCTGTTTTTGTTGAGGTTGATCTTGCCGGAATTCACCAGCAACTCAGGCCCCACCGTCATTGCCAGTGCGAACGGAGAATGTGGTGCTCAGCCAAATTTCCATTCACAACAGCGGGACTGGAGAATCCCAGCCACGGGCGAGGCTGGAGAATTGGGAGAATTGCATTCCATTAGCTTTGAGATTAATTTGGATTTCTAAGAACTTTTTTTTTGTTATTTCTGCCTAATAGATTGGGAAGCACGATGAGGCTTGGATGATTCTAAAGCAGATTTACGACACAAACATGAGGGCGAGGGGGCACCCGGAAGCTGTCTTCACGGTGAGCTGAAAGCAAACTCAATGACTGGACAATTGGAGATGATGCTTGGTTTTTATTGTCCTTTTTATTTTTATTGCCACAATCTCCTTCCTCCTCATTTTTAATGTTTCCTTATCTCAATTATTGTTGTTTTAAGATTAAAAACAGAAAATGTTGGGTAAACTCAGCTGCTCTGGCAGAGTCTGTGGAGAGAGTTAATGCTTTGAGTGCATATCACTCTTCTTCAGAGCTCTCTTTAGCTCTCCCTTTCTTGCTCTCTTTCCCATTCATTCTATTCACCTTCCATCTCTCTCACTCCCTCCCTCTCCACCTTCTCTCTGTATCTACCAACTCTCCCATACCTATCTTTCTTCCATACTGCCCTGTCTCTATCACTTCCTTCTCTGCCTCTATTACCCATTTCTATCACTCTTTGGGCAGGATATCTGGCCTCAACGTTGACGGAATTCTCTGCTCCTGCTGCAGTGAACAGAGATTTGGCTGAGCACCAAATTTTCTTTCCTCGCTTGCAGCAGCAGAGAGGCGCGAACAGCTGGAGAATACCGGCCTTTCTCTTTTCTCTCAAATCCCTGTCCTTCCTTTGTTTTCTTCCTCTCTCTCCTCTTTCCCCAGTCTTCCTGCCTTTCTCTCTCCCCTCTCTCTGCTTCCTCTCTCACTCCGTCTCCCTCTCTCCAACTTTAACTCTCCCTTTCCTTGTACATTCTGACTGTACCAGTTTCGTCCTCTGACAAGCCTGACTAACAGCCAGGACTGGGAAACCAAAGCTTCTCAGGTGAAGACCAGCAAGTATAAACCTGACTGATGTAACTGCGGGAAATATTGCTGCAACTCATTGTTCCTTAACTCAGCGAAGAGGGGGGAATGGGAGAATATTAGCAGCATTAACAAATGTACATTTAAATGTTTTCCAGGTATCCCACATAAAAACCCCGATACAAATGGATGAATTCATTGAGATTCAGAGCTCAACTGGAACTTGGTTTCAGCGTTGGTTGGTCAGAATCATGACTGTTGTGAAGCAGGTCTGTATGAATCCAGCACACTGAGATACAAAGTTTTCTTCTGCTGACTTATTATTCTGGGACTTGCCAGAGGGATGTCTGCTAATCAATTACTGATTTTAACCTTAAACTTTAAAGAGGCAAATTACTTGGGGAATAGAAAGATCCAAATCACAGCATCTTTCTTGAGAAGTGAATTAGCCTCATATCTACATCAGTGTGAATTCTGTCATCATAAGGCTTGTGAGCCAAAGAGAGATGGCCTGGAACTTCGTCTCAGTGTTGTCTGTGGGAGTTTGCACTAGGTGATGGCCTCGAGGTATTATCGCTAAACTATTAATCCAGAAGGCAGCTGGGGATCCGGGTTCGAATCCCGCCATGGCAGTTGGTGGTATTTCAATTCAATAAGGAAATATCTGGAATTAAGAATCTACTGCTGACCATGAAACCATTATCGAATGTCGGAAAAACACATCTGGTTCACTAATGTTCCTTTAGGGAAGGAAATCTGCCTTCCTTACCTGGTCTGGCCTACATGTGACTCCAGAGCCACAGTAATGTGGTTGACTCATAACTGCCCTCTGAAATGGCCTAGCAAGCCACTCAGTTCAAGGGAAACTAGGGATGGGCAATAAATGCTGCCTAGCCAGCGATGCCCATGTCCCACGAACGAATAGAAAAAAACTATTTGCCTATGCAGGTATTGCACGTGGCAAGAGATTGGTTAACTGCCCACTCTGGGTGGATCCCAACAGCAAGCTCCATACCTGAGGTCACGTGACCCATTCCCTTAAAGGGGCATGCCCCAACATATATTACAGGGTTCAATCGCAATTGCAGCTGAGTTAGACTTGGTGTCTGCCTCCTTACTCGTGGTAAACAAATCACAGCACTTTACATGTGGTTCAGTAAATAATCACCAAAAGCCCTGCCTTCAGCGGGAGAACTCAACAATGAGAGAACATAATCTTTCTGCCACTGTTTCCTCGTGAAGTATGAGTATGTGCCATAGCAGAAATATGTTTTGCACTTTGCAATGTTGCTGGTGATAGCATCCCGCAGTGACATTGTGAATCGCACTGGTCCATTTGTCACAGCATTTACTCTGCCTTATTTTTAGCAATGGTTCACAGTAAGGCTGCTGATGTGATTCAAATGTAAATTGTTGGAATTGCCACCCCGAAGACTGTCTTTAAGATATTTTTTTAAAAAGCCCTCAGTGTCTCTGAGACTGTCACCTAATGAAGGTTTGGCAGCGCAATTCTTTTCTTTATTCATTCATGGGACATGGGTGTCGCTGGCTGCCCAGCATTTGTCGCCCATCTATTTATTGACCAGGATTTGAACTCGGGTCCCCAGAACATTAGCTGAGTTTCTGTGATTATTTTGTTTTAATTCATTCATGGGACATGGACGTCACTGGCTGGCCAGCATTTATTGCCCATCCCTAGTTGCCCTTGTACTGAGTGGCTTGCTCGGTTACAGAGGGCAGTTGAAAGTTAACCACATTGCTGTGGCTCTGGAGCCATATGTAGACCAGACCGGATAAGGACGGCAGATTTCTTTTCCTAAACGACTTCAGTGAACCAGATGTGTTTTTCCAACAATTGACAACGGTTTCATGGTAGATTCTTAATTTCAGATTTTTTTTATTGAATTCAAATTCCACCAACTGCCGTGGCGGGATTCGAACCTGGGTCCCCAGAACATGAGCTGAGTTTCTGGATTAATAGTCTAGCGATAATATCACTAGGCCATCACCTCTCCGTCATTCACTTACTGAGGTGTGATGTAGCAGTTACGGGACAGAGGGTGAATGTCCAGAAACAGTTCTCTTACATTAAAGTTCCGACTGTTTTTCAGGTGTGGCAGAACATATTGCTTTGTTTTACGCCCAAGCACAGGATGACAACTCTGTTCCTGGCAGTGGTTTGGTTCACCCTGTCCTTCAGGTTGGTGCTAATGAGAACTATCTGCTGTGAGAAATGATTCAGTCTTTCATTTTGCTGTGCTCCTGGGAATTGAATTGGATGCTCGGGGTGGGGTTTTTCTGGCTGTTCTTGCTGGTGGAACCTTACAATCCCACTGACGTCGACTCCCTGTGGTGGGCCGGGTAAGCCATGCAAAAGCCCGTAGACATCAGCGGGATTGGAAAATCCCACCAGCGGCCAATGGTTGGGTGCTTCCACCGCAGGAAAACTAGCCAGGGAGATGGGGAGGGGTGGGGTTTGTGTGGGACGGAAAATCCCGGTCTCAGTATCAGCAGGAAACCAGTGACGTACAGAGTTAGCTTCCATCTGCCCTATCAAACATGAAGGGGGCGATCTTACTGAAAAAATTCTAAGTGCTGAATGAGTGTGAAAACAGGAGAGAGTCACACCCATTTTTTGGGTGAGCTCTCAGATGCTGTCTTATACCACTTAGAGAAAAAAATGAGGCAAAGTGTGATTCTCGCCAGTAGGGGGAGTGGGTGGAGTCTATTCCCGCCAGGTAGCCAGCTGCTACTGCTAGAGGGCGCCATTGTGCATGCGCCTGATCTCCCTGTGCACTCTGTAAAGTGTACACGGTGCACTGGGAATCTGATACACCCCCAACCCTCCTGGTCATCGCACCCCCAGCCCCCCCAATCGCCGCTCCCGATCGTGCCCCCTCCCACCCAATTGACCAGCGAGATGAGCCTGTTAGATTGCCCCTGAAGTGTAAAGAGAAGACTGAGGGGATGACCTGATTGGCTTCTTTAAGATGATATGGGTTGCTAAAGTAAGCGAAGAGAAGATGTTTCCCTCTGAGGGCATGACCAGAATGACGGGTTCATAAGTTCAATAATGGACCTGAGACAAACTCCTTTGCTGATAAGAGTCTGACACTTAGAGAAAAAAATGAGGGGAAGTGTGATTCTCACCAGAAGGGGGAGTGGACAGAGTCTATTCACGGACAGTTATTGAGATAAATAGTGTAAATGCATTGGTAAGCGTAAAGCAGAAAGGAATAGAGGGATATGTTAATGGAGTGAGATGAAGAGGACTGGGAGGTGGCTTGTGAGAGCATAAACATCAGCATGGACCAACTGGGCCAAAGGGCCTGTTCCTGCGCTGTAAATATTCTGTAATACCTGCGGGCCAGATTCCACACAATTAGATGTGGAGTAAGGCTCCTCCTCTGCTTTGTCATTCAGCATGCTGAGCTTAGTTAGATGCAAAAGAATGTTCTCTTCGGCAGTCCAGGCAGGCAGTCATGGGGCAATTGGGACTGGCTGGGAGAGCACCATGGTCGGCATGGACCAGTTTGGCCGAAGGGCCTGTTTTGGTGCTGTATCAAAACACCGATTGGATTATGTGCAATGCCAAGCTTCCTCCCGCTGTAGCATCAAATGTCTGGGGTCAGATACAGCCTGAGACAGTTGCGGAGTCAGACTCCCTTTGGTCCGTATCCATTGCTTCCACTTTCAGAGGAATGCTCCCACAGTGTGACCCTTTTCCATTTCTTATGCTAACCATCTCATTGCCTCCCAGCGTATTTTGCCAAATTAATGCCAATTAGTGCCAAATTAAGGGTAGTTCATGCTGAGCACCCCTGCCCATTAGGAACCAGATTAAGACTGATCACAACACATTTCAATTCACCACAGCAATTGGTAGAAACAATAAAAAGTGTCACACAAAATAATGGAAAGGCTTGTAAATTTACCATCAATTAAGGGAGCTCGGAAGAATCAATTTAAATAAAATCTGGTGGGAAAAGATAATGGATTGCATAACAGGGTCTCAGACAACAGAATCGTAGAAATCTACAGCACAGAAGACAGCCATTCGGCCCATCACGTCTGCGCTGGTTCTTTGAAAGAGCAGCCATACATAATCTAATGCGACTAATTTCACCAACTCGGAGTTTCAAGTAGAGTTGAACCTGTGATTGGCTCCCAACTAGCTTTCTTCACCAGAGGAAGCTGTCACTGGATGATAACCTTTGTCTTTTCCAATCTGTAAAAGGTTGTCATAAAAGCAGCCAGGTAACTCATTCCAGTGGCCTTTTCTAGACAGTTGTGGGAAGACAGCAAGATAGATGGACAGGTAACTAGGATGAGAGACGGTGTGATGAGTATTGATTTCAACTGAATGAGGAAGCAGGAAGGATGAAGAGTGTGGGATTAATGGATTTGGATTTTCGAAACAGGGGAGTAAAGTTCAGAGGGGAACGGACCCCAGCGTCAATAGTGGGAGAGAAGTTGAGTCTAAGATGAGAGGAGGGTCAGCTATCAGAGAGCACATTTTGCAACTGATTTATTCCTTGAAATGTAGGAGAATGAGGGGTGACTTTATTGAGGTGTATAAAATCATGAGGGATGTAGATAGGAAGAATGTAGATAGGCTTTTTCCCAGGGTAGGGGAATTGGAAACTAGAGGGCATAGGTTTAAGGTGAGAGGGGAAAGATTTAAAAGGGACCTGAGGGTCAACTTCTTCACGCAGAGGGTGGTGCCTATATGGAATGAAAGTGGTTGAGGCAGGTTCAATAGCAGCATTTAAAAAGCATTTGGATAAGTACATGGGTGGGAAAGGATTAGAGGGATATGGGCCAAACGCGGCCAATTGGGACTAGCTGGGAGGGCACCAAGGTCGGCATGGACTGGTGCCAGTTTTGGTGCTGTATCGTTCTCTGACTTAGACTCTATGATATGTTTCCCATACAATGTCAGCTACACAACAATCCACACCTGGAGATGATCTCTACTTTTAAACGCCAGAAGAATTAACATAATATATTGTCACAATAATGTTCAAGAATAATAATCCATGTCAACTAATGTGCAGAATGAATTACTGATCTCAGACAGCTCATGCCTTATAAGAGATGAGAGAGCTAGTTAGAGTCTGGAGTTCTCATTAAATGAAATCTTTAGAGTCTCTTTATGTCACACAGTATTGCCCATTAACTAATAAGTAAAGAGCTTTGGAATTGTAAGTTGAACCCTATTCAGTTTGGCTTGTGCTCTTGTTCAGCTACTATGGACTGACAGTGTGGTTCCCGGACATGATCAAGTACTTTCAAAATGAAGAGTATGAATCCAAAATGAAGACATTTCATCAGGAGCGAGTTGAAGACTTCACCTTTAACTTCACACTGGAGAACCAGTATCATACAGAAGGAGAATACATCAATGTCAGGTGAGCTACCATAGAATGTGAGGCCTGAACAATGTGACAACAATAACCCAACCTACTCTCCAAAATCACCCCCAAGTATTTTATATGTAGCACATCTCAGGCTCCCTATTACCTTATAGGTGACGCAAAACACCTTAGCTTGTGTCTTGGGGCAGCATGGTAGTACAATGGTTAGCACTCCTGCCTCACAGCGCCAGGGACCCGGGTTCGATTCCCAGCTTGGGTCACTGTCTGTGTGGAGTCTGCATGTTCCCCCTATGTCCGCCTCCGGGTTTCCTCCGGGTGCTCCAGTTTCCTCCCACAGTCCGAAAGACGTGCTGGTTAGGTGCATTGGCCGTGCTAAATTTTCCCTCAGTGTACCCGAACAGGTGCCAGAGTGTGGCGAATAGGGGATTTTCATAGTAACTTCATTGCAGTGTTAATGTAAGCCTACTTGTGACACTAAACTGGTCACGCATTTCACATGTTTATTAACATCGGAGTAGCCGGACACACATAAATGTGTCAGTTTCTATTTCTTTAACCCACTGCACCGCATAATCACACTATAAAATCTCACAGGGTAATAGCTCACAGCAAAGTCTCACTGAAAAAAATCCCACTGCAAAATTGCACGGCAAAGGTTGAGTGAGCGCCCCAAGAGCTCTAACCAGGGAACCATTGATTTGCCAATCACAGATATTTTTCTCACTTCTTACCGGTCACAACAGCAGCCCATGCCTGACGTTGCTCAATCAGGTTTCGGATCTGTATCGCAGAGAGTTCCAGCTCTCAAACTGAACCATGAATTGGTGCTGGCAGCATCTGGAGGGAGTGCAAACAAACAGCAATTGGGTTTTCAAACTTGAGACATCTAACACAAAGTGATTATGATCAATTTGTACATGGCAATAGTTACTACCATCTGCTGTTTTGACAGCCACATCGCTGAAGGGATGTTACAATTACATAGAGTGTACAATGGAGTTTCAGAATAAAGAACAAAGAAAATTACAGCACAGGAACAGGCCCTTTGGCCCTGGGCTGATCCCAAAGGTGGGAAACTACAAGGAGACTTGAGACTATTGCTATTGAGCAGAGAAGGCTGAGGCAATTTTTTAGAATTATGAATTGTTTTGACAGATTGAATAAGGAAATATAGAACCATAAAATCCCTACAGTACAGAAGAAAGCCATTCGGCCCATTGAACCTACACTGACAACAATCCCACCCAGGCTCTATCCCCGTAACCCCATGTGTTTACCCTGCTAATCCCCCTGAGAGTAAGGGTAGGGGTTTCTGGCCGTACTCACCCAGAGACCAGGAAATCCCGCCCGAGGTCATAGAATCATTGAAATCATAGAAACCCCACGTGCAGAAAGAGGCCATTTGGCCCATCGAGTTTGCACCAACCACAATCCCATCCAGGCCCTACCTCCATATCCCTACATATTTACCCGCTAATCCCTCTAACCTTTGCATCTCGGGACACTAAGGGGCAATTTTAGCATGGCCAATCAACCTAACCCGTACATCTTTGGACTTCAGGTGGAAACCGGAGCACCCGGAGGACACCCATGCAGACATGGGGAGAACGTGCAAACTCCACACAGACAGTGACCCAAGCTGGGATTCGAACCCAGGTCCCTCGAGCTGTAAAGCAGCAGTGCTAACCACTGTGCTACTGTGCCGTCCCAATATGATTTTATCTTTTCTTGGGAGTCACCAATGAGTGGATCATTAATTCGAATTGTCACAAATCAAGAAGTCAGGGGTTTTTGTTGTAGTGAGTGTGGTTGGAGCATGGACCACATGGTGCAGTTGAGGCCATTGTATCTTTTTAAGGATCGCATAAGTAGAAACTCTAAACCGTTATGTGACACGGTGCAGTCTGTGCGTGTAATGCCCCGAACCTATGTATTTTTCTAATTGCCTCTTTATTTCTGGATAGATTCATTGGGATTAAATTCAAATCTGTGACGTTTGAAGACTCCCTGTTTGAGGAATGCTACTTTGAGGACATCACCTCAACAAACACTCACTTCAAGAACTGCACCTTTACAGGGACAATCTTCTATAACACAGGTCAGCCTCTGGGGGTGGGGATTGAGGGGGGGTTCGCACTCCTGTCTGTTTAAACCAGTTTCCATAGGGGATCTGAGGTGGGGAGTGATAGCGACCTCTATTTGCCAGTGGCAATGGAGAGATTTCCCATTCCTACACTCATGCTGACTTTATTGTAATGTTAGTAAATGGAATAAATCTTCCCTAATCTATCAAGGCCCATGAATTCCCTGCCCAGTGAAGCAGTTGAGACTACCTCATTGAATGATTTTAAGGCAAAGATAGATAAATTTTTGAACAGTAAAGGAATTAAGGGTTATGGTGAGCGGGCGGGTAAGTGGAGCTGAGTCCACAAAAAAATCAGCCATGATCTTATTGAATGGCGGAGCAGACTCAAGAGGCCTACTCCTGCTCCTAGTTCTTATGTTCTTATTATAGAACTGTTCTTCTCTTATTTTCCTTCCCGCCCCTGAATGTGGTAATTCTTGCCGGTGCTGCCAACATTCAGATAATGCAACCATTATCCACGCACAAGTCTAACTGGTGACTGTCGGCGGTGATGGAGGGGCACTATTTGTAAGCAGCGTTTCTGGGCAATGGTCAGTAGCTGGTACCCTGGCTGACATTTTCTCCCACCCACCCAGCTGGGTCCAGCTGGATCAACTCAGCTGCTATTCCTCCGGGAATCAAAGAGCTTTATTATTGTTCAATCATGGGATATGGGCGTTCCTTGCAAGGTCAGCATAAATTGCCCATCGGTGCTGCCCTGGTGGAGGAGATGGTACGCTCCATTCCTGCAGCACTGCAACCTTTAAGTTGTTGGCACACCCACAGTGATGATAGGCAGGGAGTTCCAAGCTTCTGACCCAGTGATGATGAAGGAAATGTGTCCTAGTCAGGATCATATTCAACTTGGAAGGGAATTTGGAGTTGATGGTGTTCCCATGTATCCGTTACCTTTGTCCTTCTAGATGGCGGAAGTTGTAAGTTTGGGAGTTGTTCTCGCTGAGGCAAATTTATTATTCTCTTCAACCAAAAATGGGGCAAAACAAGCTTTTAATGTGATGACCCCCTCCCCCCCACCGAGAGATGCTTCTATTTAACGTTCTCTTTTCAAATTCCTCTCTTTACTTTTCAAAATGTCTGCGTGGGTTTCTTCTGGGTGATCCAACAGTCCAAAGATTTGCGGGTTAGGTTGATTGGCTATGCTAAATTGCCATTCAGTGTCAGGAGGACTAGGGGGACTAGCTCGGGTAAATACATGGGGTTACGGGGATAGGGGCTGGGAGGGATTGTGGTTGGTGCAGACTTGATGGGCCAAACGGCCTCTTTCTGCACTGTAGGGATTCTATGAAAATAAAGAGGATTAGCAGCACAATTAAAATAGCGATAAACTCTTAGATGTGTAACGTCATTTTCTCAATGACGTTATACTCCTGTTTCTAATTCAGCTCAGTTTTAAGATAGGATGAACGCAATGATTAAGATAGCACAAAAAAAGACATAATTAAAAATGTCAGCAATTTATTCATTTTCCAGGCAGACTTGATTACATCCCTGTCACTTCATATAGCAAAGTAATTAATTTTTAACAGATGGTGTGGTTTATGATGTCTCCGTTAACCTAATAGATTTTGCACACTTCATTTCGTTTTATCTCAGAAGGTGGAAAAGTTCAGCTATTCTCTAAATCCGATGCTGGACTCTGTACTTTTTCAATATTCCAATAGTACTAATTGAAATAAAAGGGCAGATTTTCCTGTGACTGGATCGAAGACAGTTGACCACCCAGAATGCTTAGAAGCAGGGAAACTGGGCAAGGGATGGTGGCATAGAGAGGTGGGATGTTGCAGGGGCTATAGCATCAGCAGTGTTAGAGGTGTTGAGGTGGCACAGTGGTTAGCACTGCTGCCTTACAGCTCCAGGGACCTGGGTTCGATTCCGGCCTCGGGTCACTCTCTGTGTGGAGTTTGCACATTCTCCCCGTGTCTGTGGGTTTCATCTGGATGCTCCGGTTTCCTCCCACAGTCAAAAGATGCGCAGGTTAGGTGGATTGGCCATACTAAATTGCCCCTTGGTGGATGATCCGTGGTAAATGTGCGGGGGGTGAGGGGAGGGGTAATTTGCCTGGTCAAAGTGCTCTTTCGGAGGGTCAGTACAGACTTGATGGGGCATATGGCTTCCTTCTGCACTATAGAGATTCTATAGATGGGAGAAAGAGAGGGAGAAAGAAAGAGGGAGTGAGGCAGCTTTAGCATGTTGGGAGAGGACCAGTGATTTAAGAATGAAGGAGGAAGAGGGCAATATGTGTAAGAGGATGTCAATAACAATCTCAAAGACACAGGCCAGATCAAAAAAGGAGGTTTGTCTTTTTATTCTAAATTTTTCTAAACTTTTCCAGTGAAATTTTATCATTATTGAGTTGTGTTTTGTGGTGGGAAGCTTTTTCACTTTGTGCAGCCCATTACTGACCTCCCGCTCTCCCAGAGATCAGGTTTAAGACAAAGCTATCTCTTCACTGCCTCATCTAATGATTCCAGAGCTTTTATATCACAGGAAACATTCAGAATGGAACTCCTCCTCCTCCTCCACTCTGGTAAGCGTGTTACAATCTGGTTGGGGAATAGTAATTTTTTTCTTTACGGTAGATGAAGTTTGAAATCCTAGCTACCCACCAGGAGAATAAAACCACAAGGGTTTTAAACAAACAAAATAAATTTTACAAAGTCAGAAGGTTAAAACAATTTACAATATCTATCTCATACTCTAACATTCAGAATTAACATGGGGTAAATGTGAATTTAACAGGCAGATTGTGGTCAAACACACCACAGTGCACATTGAATGGTAGATGTGACCAAGACAGATCCCACAGATTTCTCAGCAGATCACCCAGACATCAGTGACCACTGTGAGTCCCAATATTTCGTTAAAACCCAGTCTCCCTGATAAGGATTTTCACTTCTGAAGATCTAGTCTCTGAATTCCCTCAAGAGGCACCCTCACTCGACTGCGCACCTCCTGATGGTCCAATATTTCCTCCTGAGAGTACATTCCACAGGATTTACAACGCTGCACTCCCACCTCTAGTTACCAGCACAGTTTCAGCTCTCTCGCAGATGACTACCTTCACTGAGTTAACACATCTCCAATGTTTCTCTGAACTCAAGTCTCCCAGCATGTGCAAACAAGCTATAAATGCTCCCAAGGCTTTCCCTGAGCCCTAACTGCACCATAAGTCAACTCACAACACCAGGTTAAAGTCCAACAGGTTTATTTAGTAGCACGAGCTTTCGCAGCACTGCTCCTTCATCAGGTGAGTGTAGGATTTGTTTCACAAACAGGGCATATATAGACACAAACTCAATTACAAGATAATGGTTGGAATGCGAGTCTTAATAGGTAATTAAGTCTTTACAGGTGCAGACAATGTGAGTGGCAAGAGGGTTAAGCACAGGTTAAAGAGGTGAGAATTGTCTCAAGTCAGGACAGTTAGTGAGATTTTGCAAGTCCAGGCAAGTCATGCCAGTGTAACATGAACCCAAGATCCCAGTTGAGGCCATCCTCATGTGTGCGGAACTTGGCTATCAATTTCTGCTCGGCGATTCTGCATTGTTGTGTGTCTTGAAGACTCCTTACTTATTTGTGAGACTACTTACTATGCCTACCCCAGTCCAATGCCGCAACTCCTCATCATAACTGCACCAAACAGCTCCCAGAGCTTCTCTGAGCTCTAACTGCCTGGAGCCTGCTAACAGCAACACTATTTCAGTATGGTCTCTTCCCTGCTGCAGAACACTCGCTTCCAGGAAACACACAGATACATTGAAAACAGAGAACCTTCATAAGATTCACTCATCCCCATGATCACATATCTTGCTCTGGCCTATCCTCACACTGACCTCCAACCCAATTATCCCTGCCTTACACTTTCTCCAGTGAAATAAGTCCACCTACAGTTTAGTGGCTCCATCTCTTCCAGCTGTTATTTCCTTAAACCAACATGGTCCAAACCCCCCAAGTGTAATAGACTCCAAGCTGCTTTTGTAGCATTTATCCCATTTTCTACAGTTAAATTTCAATCTTCCCAGAACCAAAAAATTACACCTAAAATCTTAACATGAACCGTGAACTAGATATTCGTGACAAGGTGATGCACTATCAATTACGATGCAAAGACTTCTGAGAGTGAGGGAAAACTAATAGGCTTTTATTCACAGAGAAAAGGAGCACACCCTTGTAGCTGACCTGGTCTGGACTGAGGCAAGGAGGAGGGACCATCACCTTTATACCCCACTCTGGGTGGAAAGGGAGGGGTCTCAGGTGGAAAGGGAGGAGTCTCGGGCCAGGCGCAGCATGGGTGTGTCCAGGCACATACATGTAGTAACAGTGGTTCACCACACAAGGTACCTGCACCCTCATTCTGGAAGGGCATCCCTGAGTGGATTTCACATGCCAACACAGTGAAATCTTGTTTCTTTTTCAGATCTGTTCAAGACAAGATTCGCTCATAGCAGGTTGATAAATAGCACGTTCCTCCACAACAAGGAAGGCTGCCAGATTGACTTCAGCGATGATGCGGAAACTGCATTTCTAACTTACTTGGTCAGTTTCCTGGGGTCCTTGGCTGTATTGCCGGGAAACATTGTGTCTGCGCTGTTCATGGACAAGATTGGAAGGATTAAGATGATCGGTGAGTATTCATTGACAATCTCATTAAAAAAATCAATCTTTTATCATGTGGATAGGGGAGCTGAAAGAAATCTGGGACATTAGCTGATTTGTTGCTCACCATGTGATAACAGAGGGAAATATGATAGGATGAGGGATGAATTGGCTAAGGTAGACTGGGAGAGCAGGCTGGCAGGTAGGATAGCTGAGGAACAGTGGAGGATTTTTAAGGAGATCCTTTTCAGTTCTCAGCAAAAATATATTCCAGCAAAAAACAAGGATTGTAAGAAAAGGGAGAACCAGCCGTGGATAACGAAGGAAATAAAGGAGAGTATTAAAATAAAAACAGCTGCGTACAGAGTGGCCAAAAATAGTGGAGAAACAAGTGATTGGGAAAAATTTAAGAAACAACAAAGAGAGACTAAGAAAGCGATAAAGAAAGGAAGGATAGACTATGAAGCTAGGCTAGCAATTAATATAAAAAATGATAGTAAAAGTTTTTATAAATATATAAAAAGGAATAGAGTGGCTAGAGTGAATGTTGGACCCTTGGAGGACGAGAGGGGGGAGTTAATAGTGGGAAATGAGGATATGGCTGAGTCTTTAAATAAGTTTTTTGTGTCGGTCTTCACGGTGGAGGACACAAATAGTTTGCCAAATATTAACGATAGAGGGTTGGCAGCAGGAGAAATACTTAATACAATTAATGTTACCAGAGAGGCAGTGCTGGGTAGACTAATGGGACTGAAGGTGGATAAGTCCCCGGGTCCGGATGGAATGCATCCCAGGGTATTGAAAGAAATGTCAGAGGTAATAGTGGATGCGTTAGTGATTATTTATCAAAACTCGTTGCATTCTGGGGTAGTGCCGGTTGATTGGAAAATGGCTAATGTTACGCCGCTGTTTAAAAAAGGAAGGAGACAAAAGGCGGGTAACTATAGGCCGGTCAGCTTAACGTCTGTAGTAGGGAAAATGCTGGAATCCATTATTAAAGAGGAGATAGCAGGGCATCTGGATAGAAATGGTTCGATCAATCAGACGCAGCATGGATTCATGAGGGGAAAGTCGTGCTTGACGAACATGTTGGATTTTTATGAAGATGTGACTAGGGCGGTTGATGGAGGAGAACCGGTGGATGCGGTGTTTTTGGATTTCCAAAAGGCGTTTGATAAGGTGCCCCATAAAAGGCTACTGAAGAAGATTAGGGCACACGGAGTTGGGGGTAGTGTGTTAAATTGGATTGGGGACTGGCTATCCGACAGGAAGCAAAGAGTCGGAATAAATGGGTGTTTTTCCGGTTGGAGGAAGGTAACTAGTGGCGTGCCGCAGGGATCGGTACTCGGGCCGCAACTATTTACCATTTATATAGATGATCTGGAGGAGGGGACGGAGTGTAGGGTAACGAAGTTTGCAGACGACACAAAGATAAGTGGAAAAGTGAATCGTGTGGAGGACGGAGAAGATCTGCAGAGAGATTTGGACAGGCTGAGTGAGTGGGCGAGGATATGGCAAATGGAGTATAACGTTGAGAAATGCGAGGTTATACACTTTGGAGGAAATAATAACAAATGGGATTACTATCTCAATGGAAACAAATTAAAACATGCTACCGTGCAAAGGGACCTGGGGGTCCTTGTGCATGAGACGCAAAAGCCCAGTCTGCAGGTACAACAGGTGATCAAGAAGGCAAATGGGATGTTGGCCTATATTGCGAAGGGGATAGAATGTAAAAGCAGGGATGTCTTGATGCACCTGTACAGGGCATTGGTGAGGCCGCAGCTGGAATACTGTGTGCAGTATTGGTCCCCTTATATGAGGAAGGATATATTGGCATTGGAGGGAGTGCAGAGAAGGTTCACCAGGTTGATACCGGAGATGAGGGGTTTGGATTATGAGGAGAGGCTGAGGAGATTGGGTTTGTACTCGTTGGAGTTTAGAAGGATGAGGGGGGATCTTATGGAGACTTATAAGATAATGCGGGGGCTGGATAGGGTGGAGGCGGAGAGATTCTTTCCACTTAGTAAGGAAGTTAAAACTAGAGGACACAGCCTCAAAATAAAGGGGGGTCGGTTTAACACAGAGTTGAGGAGGAACTTCTTCTCCCAGAGGGTGGTGAATCTCTGGAATTCTCTGCCCACTGAGGTGGTGGAGGCTACCTCGCTGAATATGTTTAAAGCGCGGATGGATGGATTCCTGATCGGTAAGGGAATTAAGGGTTATGGGGATCAGGCGGGTAAGTGGTACTGATCCACGTCAGATCAGCCATGATCTTATTGAATGGCGGGGCAGGCTCGAGGGGCTAGATGGCCTACTCCTGCTCCTATTTCTTATGTTCTTATGTGAAAGATGGGAGATGACCCTGGGACATGCATTTCAATTACAGAAATATAGGAATAGTCGTAGAGCTGTTATGGCACAGCAAGAGGCCATTTAGCCCATCGAGTACATGTCAATTCTCTAGAGCAATCCAGTCAGTCCCAATATTCCACTTTGTAGGCCTGTAAAGATTATTTCCCATCCAATTCCCACCCAATTCCCTATTGAAATCATTCATCATCTCCACTTCCACCACCCTCATGGGCAACGAGTTCCACTCCATTACTACTCGCTACATTAAAAGGTTTTTCTTTGCATTCCTCCTAGTGTCACTTGCCCAAAGCCTTAAAGTTTTGTCCCCTAGTCCTTGTGCCATCAACTAATAGGAACAACTTTTCTTTGTCTATCTTATCTAAACCTGTCATAGTCATGCACACCTCAGATCTCCCCTCAACTTTCCTTCCTCCCAGGAGAATAATCCAACCTCTTCAACATAACCCTATAGCTAAATTCCTTCATCCCTGAAAGCATTCCGATAAATCTCTTTGGCACCCTCTCAAGGACCTCCAGATCCTTTGTAAAGTGTGTTGACCAGAAGCACTCTGAATTGTGACCCAGCTAGAACATTATAAGGTTTGGTCCGGGCGGCAAGGTGGCACAGTGGTTAGCACTTCTGCCTCACAGCGCCAGGGACCTGGGTTCGATTACGGCCCTGGGTGACTGTGTGGAGTTTGCTCCCACACTCCGAAGATGTGCAGGTTAGATGGATTGGCTATGCTAAATTGCCCCTTAGTGCCGGTGGATTAGCAAGGTAAATACGTGGGGTTATGGGGATAGGCCCTGAGTGGGATTGTTGTCAGAGCGAACTTGATGGGCTGAATGGCCTCCTTCTGCATTATAGGGAATATATGATAACTTCCTGTTTATTATTCAATACCTCTGTATATGAAGCCCAAGACTTTACTGATGACTCTCTCCCTTAATATGCCCTGCCACCTTCAAAGATCTATGCACATGAAACCCCAGGTTCCTCTGACACTGCACATTCTTTAGAACTGTACTCTAAAGTGTATATTGCCTCACCAGAATCCTTCTATAAAATGTACCAAATTATGTTTCTCTGTATTAAACGCCAACTGGAACTTGTCGCCAGCCTATCTATGTTCTGTCGCAGTCATCCTCACTGTTTGCTGCACCTCCAAGCTTGGCATCATTCGCAAAGTTTGAAATGTTACTCTGTATTCCAAAATCCAAGTCATTTATATGTTACAAAAAACAGCGATTCTAGCACTCACTCCTGCTGTACACCACTTTCAACCATCCTCCAGTCTAAAAATAGCAACTATTTCATAGAGTTACTGCAGTACAGAAGGAGGCCAATCGGCCCATTGAGTCAGCACTGACAATAACCCCACCTAGACCTTATCCCTGTAACCCCACATATTTACCCTTTTAGTCCCCCTGACTCTAAGGGGCAATTTAGCATGGCCAATCTACCTGACCTGCACATCTTTGGACTGTGGGAGGAAACCGGGGCACCCGGAGGAAACCCACACAGACACGGGGAGAATGTGCAAACTCCACACAGAGAGCCACCCAATGCCGGAATTGAACCCAGATCCCTGGCACTGTGAGGCAGCAGTGCTAACCACTGTGCCACTGTGCTGCCTCCTGCCCCCACTGTTTCGGTCCTTAGATCAGTTTTCTTCTTAATTCCAGCGGACACTGATCATCCTAGCCCATAAATCTCAATTGTGTTAGCCTGCCTTGTATGTGGTACCTTGTCAAAAGCTTCCTTGAGATCAAATACCAACCGACTCAAGAACAGCTTCGTCCCTGCTGCCATCAGACTATTGAATGCACCTACCTTATATTAAGCTGATCTTTTTCTGCACCCTAGCTATGATTGCAACACTATATTCTGCACTCCTTTCCTTCTCCCCTGTGTACTATGAACGGTATGTTTTGTCTGTATGGCGCACAAGAAACACTGTATCCCAATACATGTGACAATAATAAATCAAATCAAATGCAATATAGGCAACATACATCACATTCCTTTCATCAACCTTCCTGTTATTTCATGAATAATTTAATTAGATGCGTCAAACACAGCCTAACTTTCACAAATCTCTGCTGGCTCTCTTTAATTAATTCAAACCTCTTTTGTGGCCTCTTCTGTGATGATGATTCTATGATATGACTTTAACATTGTAAGGAGGAGGTGGGAATAGGAAGGGGGGGATTCACTGGGCCGGCTGTGAACAAAATAACTTTCAAAGTAGACACACTTCGCAAGAGCTACCATTCTAATTTGCTAACAGTGCTCTTTTAGTAAATAGATAAATCTTGCTAAACTGATAAAAATTATTTAAGGAAGGGGAATGAATGAGAAAGGAATGGCAGCTGCACTACTCAGAATCAATACTTTGTACTCCGGTTAAAGAGCAAATTCACTTTTTTATGGTCCTGCCGTTGTAATGGAATGGCCTTCAGGCAAGAATGATGAAGTTCCATCAGCTGATAGATTTTTCCGTTCCTTCAACTCGCGACAGATCTGAAGCCAGAGAGAAATTTCAGTCAAGGCAGACCTGTCACTTTTATAATCAATTGTGGCTAACATGTAGAAAGCAGTAAACCCCTGAGACAGGCTTTGTCACATGGTGTTCAAATCAATGGTGAGGGAGAGCTGCCCTCTGCATCTTCACTGTATTAAACTCAAGAGGGGTGCAAGTTCTCTCAAGATCTGCTTTCCCCATTACAACCTGCTAATGGAATAGAATTGAAAAGCTTTCAGACATAATGATTTTTGAGAAGGCTACTTCTAAAGTGGGTCATTCATTAAAAAAACAGATATGTTCTTGTTTTCATTATTCGCCTCCGAAATGCATTACTGTCTATCCTACTCAAACACTTACAGCCTGGACACTGTTCCCCACTGTGGGTTTTGTCATTTAGTTGGATTTCTCATTCAAAGGGCAAACATTCACCTTCTACTTAAGTCTATACATTGCAGCTTTGCAGCTGTGCAAGTTTCTGTTATGTTAAAGGTCTAAGGTATGGGACGGCACAGTGGTTAGCACTGCTGCCTCACAGGGACACGGGTTCAATTCTGGCCTTGGGAGACTGTGTGGAGTTTGCACGTTCTTCCCGTGTCTGCGTGGGTTTCCTCCGGGTGCTCCGGTTTCCTCCCGCAGTTCAAAGGTTGGGTGGAATGACCATGCTAAATTGCCCCTTAGTGTCCAAAGATGTGTAGGTTAGATGAATTAGCCATGCTAAATGTGCGTGGTTACAAGGATAGGGCGGGGGAGAGGGCCTGGGTAACCATGCACCGTCAGAGAGTCGGTGCAGACTCGATGGGCTGAATGGTCTCTTCTGCACTGCAGAATTCTATGATTCTAAATAGATCCTGGCATTTATGTTGATTAACTCACTGTTTTAGTGTATTCAACCTTTAATCTTCACCACTGGCTTTCCCTCTTGACTCCCTCAGCCACCCCTCACTATCATTGGCTAACTATTTGCACCTTTTCCTCCACCAAGAATTGACGTTCAGGAGTCCTGGAGAACATTTTCTCTTCCATTTGGTCTTCAACCCTCCTGTGTTCTCCCCCCCTACCCCCGAAAACACACAAACCTTTTCACCCAGAGGGTGGTAGAATCTGGAAATCACTGCCTGAAAGGGTGGTAAAGGCAGGAAACCTCCCAACATTTCAGTGGCATTTAGATGAACACTTGAAATGCCAAAGCGTACAAGGCTATGGACCAAGTGCTGGAAAATGGGATTAGCGTGAAGGCTGGCTCAGACACGATGGGCCAAAGGGCCCTTCTTGTTATGGCTCCTGCTCTGACCAAGACCGCAAAAAAACTACACAAGGTGGTGAATGTAACCCCAGTCCATCACGCAAACCAGCCTCCCGTTGACTAATGACCACTGACTCTGTCTACACTTCCCGCTGCCTCGGAAAAGCAGCCAGCATAATCAAGGACACCACACATCCTGGACATTCTCTCTTTCACCTTCTTCCATTGGGAAAAAGATACAAAAATTTGAGAACACGTACCAACCGACTCAAGAATAGCTTCTTCCCTGCTGCCATCAGACTTTTGAATGGACCTAGCTTATATTAACTTGACCTTTCTCTATACCCTAACTATGACTGTAACACTATATTCTGCACCCTCTCCTTTCCTTCTCCCCTATGTACTCTATAAATGCTTTGTCCGTATAGCGTGCAAGAAACAATACTTTTCACTGTATATCAATACATGAATAAATTAAATCAAATCAAATTAAAACTCTGCTATGGCAACCCATGCTGGGGTACAGTTCCAATGGCATCTGATGCCCTCGCCCAAAGTACTTAAAGTTTCTTCATGAACCACTGCACCTAAAGCCTTCCATATTCTGTATTGTGTGTGATTTGCTTAATCCTCTTAGAGAACCCAGTGGAAACAGCTAATTAAAGAGAAAGATACAAAGAAAAGAAAAATCAAAGAATAATTGCAGCCTGCTGTCCTGAGTCAGAGAAAGAGCAAATGCCCAGGATTGCTGAAGCGTGCATGTTAATAAACATCGTATAGGGACAGAATGTGATTCAGTTGCCATGTCCTCCCATTGCCAAGTAGTGCGCCAACGTTCATGGGGTGGGCTCGCACCTAAATAAAACTGGGCCTATACCATGCAAAGGGCAGGCGGTGCCTGTGGTTATTTGCGGCGCAGCGTGAACCAGAAGCGGAAAGAGAACACAGCTGTATAGCATATTTATAGGAGCAGTTCAGCACTGCAGCAGACCCACCTGCTACATAACATTATTGTCAAGGTCAAAAGCAAATTGATAAGCTGCTCCGTACCTAATCTATGAAATAATTTGGAAAGCAAATGGCATAGTGGTCTTTGTTACAGAAAAAAGAAATCTTGCTACAATTGCATAGTGCATTGTATTGGCTTTCTGTCTCTAATGAAGTTTAACGTTTATTTATTAGTGTCACAAGTAGGCTTACATTAACACTGCAATGAAATTGCTGTGAAAATCCTCTAGTCGCCACACTCCAGGTCCTGTTCGGGTACACTGAGGGAGAATTTAGCACGGCCAGTGCACCTAACCAGCATGCCTTTCGGACTATGGGAGGAAACCGGAGCACCCGGAGGAAACCCACGCAGACATGGGGAGAACATGCAGGCTCCGCACAGTTGGTGACCCAAGCCGGGAATCAAAACCGGGTCCCTGGCGCTGTGAGGCAGCGGTGCTAACCACTGTGCCACCGTGCCGTCCCACCGATGAAGTAATTTGAAAAACAAATGGCATGGTGGCCTTTGTTGCAGAAAAAAGAAATCTTGCTTCAATTGCATAGAGCTTTGGAGAGACCGCACCGTGCATTATATTGGTTTCTGTCTCAAATGAAGCAGATACTTGCATTAGAGACAATACAGCGAAGTTTCATTCGATTAGCAGCGGAATTATTTGGGCCTATATGCTGTCTTCAATTTATGAGAATGAGAGGTGATTTAATTGAAACACACAGGATTCAGAAGGGGTTTGACAAGGTAGACACTGGGAGGTTGCTTCTTCATGCTGAGGATCAAAAAAATGGGGACAATTACAGACTTGGGTTAGGGGCTTGATTACTTAGGACTGAGAGATCTGGAGGAATTCCTCCACCAAATGGCATGTGAATTTTTGGAATTCTCTAACCCAGAGGGTTATTGTTGCTCCATGGTTGAGTATATTCAAGGCTAGGTTAGGAATAGTTTTCATCCCGCAGGGATTTAAGGAATATGGGGGTGCAGGCAGGAAAATGGAGTCATTGGTCATGCTTAGTACAGGCATGAAGATATTACAAAGTTTAAAGCTATATTTTAAAAAGTGGACATCAAGGAGATAGTCTTCGACTTCAGGAAGCGTAGTGGAGGACATGCCTCTGTCTACATCAACAAGGATGAAATGGAAATGGTCAAGAGCTTCAGATTTCTAGGTGTCCAGATCACCAACAACCTGTCCTGTCCCTCCACACCGATGCTATAGTTAAGAAAGCCCACCAACACCTCCACGTTCTCAGGAGGTTAAGGAAATTCAGCATATCTGCTGCAACTTTTAACAACTTCTACAGATGCACCATAGAAAGCATTCTTTCTGGTTGTATCACAGCTTGGTATGGCTCCTGCTCTGACCAAGAGAGCAATAAACTAAAATGGGTTGTGAACGAAGCCCAGTCCATCACGCAAACCAGCCTCCCATCCATTGACTCTGTCTACACTTCCCGCTGCCTCGGAAAATCAGCCAGTATAATTAAGGACCCCACGCACCCCGGACATTCTCTCTTCCACCTTCTTCTGTCAGGAAAAAGATACAAAAGTCTGAGATCACATACCAACCGACTGAAGAACGGCTTCTTCCCTGCTGCCATCAGACTTTTGAATGGACCAACCTCATATTAAGTTGATCTTTCTCTACACCCTAGCTATGACTGTAACACTACATTCCGCACTCTCACCTTTCCTTCTCTATGTACAGTATGCTTTATATTGCACGCAAGAAACAATACTTTTCACTGTATACTAATACATATGACAATAATAAATCAAATCACAATCAGTGAAATTATAATTTCAGAGGTGATTGAACATCAAAGTGCTGCATGCGATGATCACCGTTGCAGGGAAGTGAGTGTTGTTATGCGGTTATTTTGTTTAATTTTGCCTTGCAGGTGGATCCATGCTGCTGTCGACCATCACCTGCTTCTTCCTGTTTTTCGGCAATAGTGAATCAGCCATGATTGGAATGCAGTGTCTGTTCTGTGGGGTCAGCATCGCAGCATGGAATGCGCTGGATGTGATCACAGTGGAACTCTACTCCACGGATAAAAGGTGGGACACTAGCGTGCGCGTTGGCCTATCTGGGGCACCCCGGTGTAGCAAACCAAAATCTCCCCGTGAGGGAAACATATTCTATTTTGTCAATTTTCTGCTCAGCAAGGTGAGGGGACGATGGCACTGTGGTTAGCACTGCTGCCTCACAGCACCAGGGACCCGGGTTCAATTCCGGCCTTGGGTGACTGTCAAATTTTGTTTGATGACATACCTGTGAAGTGTCTTGGGATGTTTCACTGTGTTAAAGATGCTACATGAATGCAGATTGTTGTTGTCTGATAGTTTTATATCGTTCTTGGAGCTAAAGGGATGAAGGGATATGGGGGCAAAGGTGGGATCAGGATATTGAATTTGATGATCAGCCATGATCAAAATGGATGATGGAGCAGGCTCGAAGGGCCTCCTCCTGCTTTTATTTTCTATGTTTGACCTTTTTACCTTAGTAACCCTACCGAGAATTGAACCCAGGTCCCTGGAGCTGTGAGGCAGCGGTGTTAACCACGGTGCCACTTGACCTCTCCCAAGCATAACCATTTTCTAGTTTATTAAGGAAGCTATGGCCTTTACTCCCCAGAAACCTCCTTTCTTGCATCTTCACTGCTTTGAACTGAAAGTTGTTACACCAAAAATCGTCACCATGTCACATGCCCGCATGTGCAGCCTCCTTGGTAATTGAGAATGTTGCCTGTAGAATATAGTCTGCTATCATTAGTAGTGGGCCTCAATTTCTTTCTTTCTTTCCACAGGGCAACTGCATTTGGTATTCTCAATGGACTGTCCAAGTTTGCTGCAATACTGGGTATATCAATATTTGCCTCATTTGTGGAGATAACTAAGGTGGTTCCTGTCCTGCTGGCTTCCATTGCGTTAGTAGGAGGTGCCCTGCTTGGCCTCCGACTCCCTGAGACCCGGGAGCAAGTTCTGATGTGACGGGCTCTCCACACCTCTTCTGGACTCACAGGATATGCACAGCTGCTAACCACTGTCCTTATAACCTAAAGCATCCACTCTACCATCTGTGCTTTCTGTGACTGGACATAGTTGTGCTCTCTGTACACTCCAAATGGTTTCACATAGCTAGTTGCCACGTATTTACAGAAGTTGTCCTGTCCACCTACCCCATGAGGCTGAGATGGGGGAAGATTAGAAACCATCGGAAGTCTTGTCATTGTTGAATGTTGCGCACTTTAAATTTTGCAGTAACCTGTTGTGGTGGCTCTTCTCTCCCTTGTTGATCATTCCCTGCAGTTGGATTTTCCGGGTAAGTTCTGGGGATCCTAATTTTTAAGCCTGCCACAGAGTTTCTTCCACTGTTACTTTATGCTAATTTTGTAAAGTGTTGCGATTTTCGGGGGGAGCAAACCCCCTCACCACCCCCATCAAACCATAAACTAGCACCAATCAGGAACATAGCAATTAGGAACAGAAGTAGGTAAATTCAGTCCTTCGAGCCTGCTCCGCCATTCAATCAGATCCTGGCTGATCTCTCCCTGCTCCCAAATCCACCTCCCCACCTCTTCCCCATATCCCTTTTTTAAATTAGAAATATATATATCTCCTTCTTGAAACCATTCGACGGTTCAGACTATTAAAATAGTGTTATGACTGCTTTTGGTGACATTGTCCTTGAACTTTTCAAGGGACCACATTCAACCAACCTCCTGACTGTTATCTCATGTCTCTTTCTTCAGTAAGGGTACATCAATGGGAACATTTTAGTTCAGTGAGCCTATCCCATGATGGGTGGACTGGCCTTTCACCATTGAAGCTCGAGAATTATCAAAGCACCATTTGCAGTAATCCAATGGGGTCGAATGCAGTCAGTGTTAACATCTCAGCCAGAAGATAATGGACTTAAGACACATGCAAGGTACTATCCTTTGGAAGAGACTTGTACTAAAGCCCTGTCCATGTTCAAGTGGACATGAAAGTTCTCCTGACGTTAACAAGAGAATCGCAGGGAATTCTCCCAATGTCCTCTCTAACCGATTGCACCAAAAGGATTTACTGGTCATCCAAATCTAGGGAAGGGACTCTGCCACAGAGCGGGTCCTCACCTCACTTCTTCAGGCTTCAAAGTCTTGCCCTTTACTCTCCAGATGCTTGTAGGAGCCTCCCATTTTCAATTACAATGAGTAATTTGACTAGGGAAAAGAATCCATTCCTGTTGCCTCCCTCATCTCTTAAAGAAATCACAAGCCCTCTTTCTGAAGAATCCTCCGTGGGTAAGCAGTCGCTGTCCCTCGAGATGCTGGCTCTCTTACCATTATCCCCACGTGATGAAGGAGTAGAGCTCTGAAAGCTCGTGATTCCAAATATAAACTTGTTGGACTTTAACCTGGTGTTGTGAGACTTCTTACTGTGCCCACCCCAGTCCAATGCCGGCATCTCCACATCATTACCAAAAAGATGCACTGGCTCTGCTGTTGGCCATGGCTCATAACGCTGAGCATGCGACCCCCATCGAGGCCTGTGGTGACCACCCCCTCAGATGATCCTGTTTAATATACTGATACATGTGGCTGTTCAATGTACACCAACAGGGAACCGTTTCATGGGACCGGGTAGTTCGGCGGGTTAGCGTGCTAATATTTCAGCCTGAATATGAGTGGTCCAGTTAGGTGGGATGAAGTCTTCTTTTGCTCGTGGTCTGTATGAGTGCTACCTGACATGAGTGGCACAGTGGTTAGCACTGTTGCCTCACAGTGCTAGGTACCCGGGTTCAATTCTGGCCTTGGATGACTGTCTGTGTGGAGTCTGCACATTCTCCCTGTGTCTGCGTGGGTTTCCTCCGGGTGCTCCGGTTTCCTCCCACAGTCCAAAGATGTGCAGGCCAGGTGGATTGGCTATGCTAAATTGCCCCTTAATGTCAGGGGGACTAGCTGGGTAAATACATGGGGTTACAGGGATAGGGCTTGGGTGGGATTGTGGCTGGTGCAGGCTTGATGGGCCAAATGACCTCCTTCTGCACTGTAGGGACTCTATGATTCTGTGAATTTAGCAGACAGGTGTGGTAACATTGTGACCATTGTACTTGACTAGTAAACCAGAGACTTCCTCTCATCTTTCAGAGGATGAAGGTTCAAATCCCACCACGGAAACTTGAATTCAGTTTAAAAATAATTGGTCAAACTGGTTCACAAAAATGACTGCCTTTCTATAGCACCTTTCACAACCCCAGGACCTCCGAAAGCACCTTCCAGCCAATTTTTGAAGGGTGGCCACTGTTGCAATTTCGAAAATAGATGTCCCTCTGGGAAGGAAATCTACCGTCCTTACCAAGTCTGGTCTACATGTGAATCCTGTCCTGTGGCAATGTGGTTGGCTGGGACAACCTGCTGAAGTGGACCAACAGGCCATTCCGTTGTACAAAGGCAAGTAAGGCTTGGCGAGAAATGCCAGCCTTGCCCATATCCTGAGAATGAATTGAAATGAACAAGTTTGCAGTGAGTTAGTGCATGCGATGGGGTGGGACGTGGAAAAATGTCCCTGATGTAATAGCAAGTGAAATCGAACGCAAAACTTATTGGCCCTTAAAGCGAGGTTTAATCTACATCTAATCTGCAGTAACATCCCTCATCTCAATGGGCACAAATCTGATGAAACTTGAACAGAAGAATCTTTGGTTACACTTTCTTAAGGTTAGAAACAATGTACTTGGCTTTTCTTGGTGTGGTGCAGAAAATGACACCGATCGACTCAAAGTGAAGGGGCTAAACCTGGTGCGAACCCGATGACAATATAGAAATTAGGTTATTAATACACAAATACGAGCTGCTTGTTTTAATCCATTTATTGTGATAAGCACATTTCAAGTTATTGTCTGAATTGAATGAAAACTGATTTATTTTTATTCTTTGATGGGATGTGGGTGTCATTGGCAAGGCCAGCATTTGTTGCCCATCACTAATTGCCAACAACTAAGTGGCTTGCTCGGCCATTTAAGAGTCAACCACATTGCTGTGGGTCTGGAGTCACATGTAGGCCAAACTGGGTAAGGACGGCAGATTTCCTCCCCTAATGGACATTAGTGAACCAGATGAGGGTTTTTTTTTTCATGACAATCAATGGTAATTTTATGGTCACGAGCAGTTTTCAATTCCAGAATTATTACGCCATTTTTCAAAATCAATCAATTGAATTTAAATTCCACCAGCTGCCATGGCGGGATTTGAACCCGTGTCTCCAGAGCATTAGTCTGTACTTAGCTCTGTACAGTTACTTTATGTTTTGGCTCTATTACCAGAAACCATACCATAAACCATCACAAAATGTTCCACTTCCTGACTGCCGTCAGTATATTGTTCTTCTCTTGTGAACCAGTAATCACTTATAATTACGTGGCCTTGCTCACTAACAGGAACATTGTGGTTTAGTTAGGAAGACAGTGAATGTTGCCGAGGAGGGAAAGAAGGAGGCTGAACATGGGTTGGAAGAATTTGATTTGATTTTGATTTGATTTGATTTATTATTGTCATATGTATTAGTATACAGTGATAAGTATTGTTTCTTGCACGCTGTACAGACAAAGCATACCGTTCATAGAGAAGGAAAGGAGAGAGTGCAGAATATAGTGTTCCAGTCATAGCTAGGGTGTAGAGAAAGATCAACTTAACGCGAGATAGGTCCATTCAAAAGTCTGATGGCAGCAGGATATTGAGAGGTTTTTTTGAAAGCAGAGAGGGAGTGGTATGGCAGAAGGTTCTAGCAACAGTTCCGTTGGATAAAGAGAATGAGGGATGAACAAGCAGTCCCCGATATTGGAGTGTAGGGATTTTGATTTGATTTGATCTTTTATTGTCATATGTATTGGGATACAGTGAACAGTATTGTTTCTTGCATGCTATACAGACAAAGCATACCGTTCATGGAGAACGAAAGGAGAGGGTGCAGAATGTAGTGTTACAGTCATAGCTAGGGTGTAGAGAAAGATCAACTTAATGCAAGGTAGGATCATTCAAAAGTGTTTTGGCAGCAGGGAAGAAGCTGTTCTTGTGTCGGTTGGTACGTGACCTCAGACTTTTGTATCTTTTTCCCGACTGAAGAAGGTGGAAGAGAGAATGTCCGGGATGGGTGGGTTAAAAGCGTTAGAGTTTTAAAAGCATAGAACGAGAGTAAAAGATGGGATTAGAGGGTATGCTGGGCACAGCTGGCAAGAAGTTACCATGTTCCGGCACCATGTTGGATTGGAGGGAGTTGAAGAGGAGTTATAGCTGTTGCGTGTGTTGGGTTTAGTGCCTTTGCCATCAAGGGTAGGGAGCTAAGCAGATTGTGGCTAATTTTCTACCACATCTCCACTTTCCTGCCCGCTCTGCATATCCCGTGGTCCCCCGGGAAATCAAAAATTAATCACAGAATCATTGAATCATACAGCGCAGAACAGACCCTTCAGCCCATCTCATCCATACTGACACATTAGAAACACCTGAACTCCCACCTAATCCCATCTGCCAGCACTTGGCCCATAGCCCGGAATGCTGTGATGTGCCAAGCGCTGGCATATGGGATTAACCTTGAATATATTCAACGATGGAGCATCAACCGTTCTCTGGCGGAGAAAATTTCAAAGATTCACAACGCTCTGAGTGAAGAAATTTCTCTTCATCTCAATCCTAAATTATCGACCCTAATCCCGAGACTGTGTTCCTATTGTCCAGATCCCACAAGGGACACAATCTCTTGGAATAAAGAGTGCTCTGTTCTGTGTCCAAGTGCCCAGTACCGAAACAGGGAGTGATTGAGGCTCATAATCCTTGGTAGCACAGTGGTTAACACTGCTACTTCACAGCTCCAGGGACCTGGGTTCGATTCCTGGCTTGGATCACTGTCTGTGTGGAGTTTGCACGTTCTCCCCGCGTCTATGTGGATTTCCTCCAGGTGCTTTGGTTTCCTCCCACAGTTCAAAGATGTGTTGGTTAGATGCTTTGGCCATGCTACATTGCCCCTGAGCGTCCCGGGATGCGTAGGTTAGAGGTATTAATGGGGTAAAAATGTAGGATTATGGGAGATAAGGTTGAGATGGGATTGTTGTCGGTGCAGACTCGATGGACTGAATGGCCTCCTTCTGCACTGCAGGCTTTCGATAATGAAATGGAGAACAGAAGCTTTCAGCTTAAATGAAACCAAAACACAACCTGTACAAAGAGGCCATTCAGCTCATTCTCCATGTGCTAGCTCTTTGAAAGAGCTATCCAATTAATCCCACTCGCTTATCCCTATCATCTTAACTCTGCAATGTTTCCTCCTCAAGTTTATATTGGTCTAAAAATGATTATAATTTTGAAATTGGAAAATTCGTTCCGCTGTGTTTTCAGATGCTGAGAGCCAGCTGCACATTACAACTGTTTTGAACAATTACATCTTGACGAGAAATATCCCACTTCAGAATGATGTAGAAGAGCCATTTATCATTTATGAGACATTAATATTGAGCAGTGATAATCCAGCCACAAGCATCATCAAATGTTTTCCTGTCCAGGAGCTTTCCAGCGATGCTGAGCTGCTCCTTAACCCTTGTGTTCTCTGTACATTCACAGCATGCAGCCGGATGTTTCCGGAAACGATCTAAACCATTAGCTGGCCAAGACAGAAAGGTTAAAGTTTATTTATTCGTGTCACAAGTTTACATTAACACTGCAATGAAGCTACCTCGGGGAATTTCACAGTAACTTCATTGCAGTGTTAATGTAAGCCTTACTTGTGACTAATAAATAAACTTTACTTTTAAAATCCCCTAGTCGCCACACTCCGGCGCCTGTTCGGGTACACTGAGGGAGAATTTAGCACGGCCAATGCACCCTAACCAGCACGTCTTTCGGACTGTGGGAGGAAACCGGAGCACCCGGAGGAAACCCACGCAGACACGGGGAGAACGTGCAGACTCCACACAGAGAGTGACCCAAGCTGGGAATTGAACCCAGGTCCCTGGCGCTGTGAGGCAGCAGTGCTAACCACTGTGCCACCGTGCCTCCCTAATTTAAAAAAAAATAATTCTGGAAATACCCAGCAGAAGTAATCCCCATATTTGGCAAAGAAAGACTTTATTACATTCATGTAGCAACCCTTCACCATCTGAGGGTGCCCCAATGTGCTTTGAACCAGTGAAATATTTTGAGCAGTCCGGTCATTGTTTTGATGTGGCGGACTGTTTCAACTTGCCCATTCGTACAAACAGCGGTGAGATCGTAACCAGATCACCTGCTTTTAGTCAAGTTGGTTGAAGGATAGATACTGACCAGGACACCAGCGAGCATCAGCCGTTCTTCTTCAAAATGGTGTATTGGGGTCTTCTATGCCAACCTGATTGGGTGGGTGGAGGGGGTTCAGTTTAACTTCTCACCCCAAAAAACAGAGGAATGGACAATGCTACACAATTCTGATGAAGGGTCAGCACGTGGTCATTCTGGATAATAGAAGCCCTTTGTCCCACCTTAACTCATCCATCTACAATGACCCTGTGCAGCAATCCTTCAGTTAAAAGATTTCAGGATTTTTTTCCTCCTTTATCCGGCCGTTCTTTAGAGTAGTGATCACCTTTTGGGGGGGAAAGAAGGTTCTGATTTCAGTCCCAAAGATGCCGCTAATATATTTTGGCCTATGACCTCTCGCCCGACTGCGACAGTTCAACTTAGAGTAATTTTCCAAATTTAGCTTTCTCATTCCGACTATAATCTCGTAGACCTCAAGTAGATCATCTCTCAGGCAACTCCACTCAAACGAAGAGTCCACGTTTTTCACACAAGGCTTGTTAAATTATTACCCTGTTTGTTTTCCCACTTTCAAATGTTAATTGATAGAGGCCGGAATTCTTTGGCTGCTTGCTAGTGGCAGATTCTCTGGTCCCACCGGCAGTGCGCCCCGTTGCCGTGGGTTTCCGGGTGGCGTGGGGTGGTGACAATGGAAAATCCTATTGGCAGTAACAGGACCAGAAGATCCTGCTGCTAACGAAGCACCCGCTGCCACTCGCTGCCGAGAAACCTGCTGATGGGAAGCAGGAGAACTCCGGCCGTTGTGTGAATTTCCAACATTTGGTTCAAATTTCCAGATTCTATTCCTTTTTTAGACGGACACGGTTTTTCCCTACTTATTTAGAATGAGGTACTGGCTTTCAAGGTGAGGTTCAGAATAACAGAGTGAGGTTTGCTAGAAAATAATTGTAAACGTACATTCAATACAAAGCTGTGTTACACCCGGGGCAGGTGCCCCAGGTTCAGCTGCAAATATCTTCTGAGGGCATTTGAGGTGAGGATAAGAACACTACAATGGGTCTCAATGCCATTGCCATAGAGGGAGTGAAGATCAGATAAAGTTTCTTCTTCTATTTGCATTGCATTGATCAAGGTTAGGAATTAGATGAAAGTCACTGGCACAGTGGTTAGCACTGCTGCCTCACTGCTCCAGAGACCCAGGTTCAATTCCCGGCTTGGGTCACCGTCTGTCTGGAGTTTGCACATTCTCCCCGTGTCAGCGTGGGTTTCCTCCGGGTGCTCCGGTTTCCTCCCACGGTCCAAAGATGTGCGGGTTTGGTGCATTGGCCGTGCTAAATTGCCCCTTAGTGTTCCGGGATGCGTAGGTTAGAGGGATTAGCGGGGTAAATATGTGGGGGTTACAGGGATAGGGCCTGGTGATCTGGCCTGCTTAACACTCGGGCTGCAGGCTGAAAGGTTACTACTCCCTTGGTACCGTCCAGCCCTGCGGTTTTAGAGGAATAGAGCGGGATTTTCCAGCCGCGCTCGTCCCAAGGCCGGAAAATCCCGCCCGAGGTCAATGTACCTTTGCATGGTCCGTGTCCCGCCCGCTACAATTCCCGTGGCATCCAGGATGGGAAAATTCCGCCCATAGAGTTTTACAGCACAGAAAGAGACCCCTCAGACCATCATGTCTGTTCTGGTCCTCGAGCACCTATCCATTCTAATCCCATTTTCCAGCACTTGGTCCATAGCCTTGTATGCTATGGTGTTTCAAGTGCTCATCTACATACTTCTTAAATATTGTGAGGGTTCCCGCTTTTACCACCCCTTCAGGCAGTGAGTTCCAGACTCCCACCAGCCTCTGGGTGAAAAAACGTTTCCTCAAATTCCCGCCAGATCTCCTGCCCCTTACCTTAAATCTATGGCCCCTGGTTATTGACCCCTCTGCTGAGGGGAAATGTTTCTTCCCATCTGCTCCATCTATATCCCTCATCATTTTATACACCTCAATCAGGTCCCACCTCAGCCTTCTCTGCTCCGAGGGAACCAACCTCAGCTATCCAGTGTCTCCTGATAGCTGAACATCCTGGCGAATCTGCCCCGCACCTTCCCTAGTGCATTCCCTGTAGTGCAGAGACCAGTTTTCCATGAGATTCTGGTGTTAAAATCTTCGGGACCTGCCGGTCCATTAGTCACCAAGGGCAACAGAAAAATAGTTCACCACAGGACCATTTGACAGAGCGCAACAGATATCATGGACTCATTCAGTGGAAGGCCATGTGGCTCAGTTCATGTGCACCAGGACTCACACTGTTATCTTCACTGACGCAACCCTTGTAACGTAAAGAGGTTCAGTATTAAAATGACTGTATATGGGTTATAAAATGTACAGAAGAGAAAATGTCTGTGTATTGTCTAAATGTGCATGCTGCTTAGCCATCCACATACTGACAAATCATTCACTGCAGTATAAATATGTATAATTTAAATGTGTCCAGAGAAGTGTGCATGCTACTGGATTTAAGGAGAGTGATTGCTTTAATTTGGTTTTGGAGATCACCGTCTTCAATACACTCACCGCTGGACATGTCACCTCACGGAAAGAAGGAACATTTTGTAAAATTATTTAATCCGATCAAAGGCAATAACGTTTTCTTTTCAATCTTCGCACCTCAATCAGAAACTTCTATGTTTAGTACCTAGCCAAGAAAAAAAGCTTTACTTGTGATAGACGTCTTGTAACTGCTGGTGTCAACCTCCACATCACATCAATGGATGTTAGTTTAGCCGCCTTACGGGTGCTGTATGTTGTTAATTGTAAATAAAACACGGCGTATCCACTTGTCCGAGGTGAGAATAAACAAAAACATTATTTAGTTCTCATATTTCATTTGGACAAACAATCCTATCTGACGATTATTTTTCTACAAGCTTGTCTGGCTGGTCTTGAGAAAAGCAGACTGGTGCTGACAGTCCAAGTCTGTTTTGTTTCTTGTGTGTAACATTAAAGAACAAAAAAACAATTATTTTTTGGTGTTACCCGAATTTCATTTGAAATATTTGTGTGACAAGTCTTACATTCCGCACGCACTTCTCGTCAACTCTCCCCTGAACTCGTGTTTATCACGGTAGCCACTGATGTAAGCGCGTCTTTCTTTCCTCATTCATACGTGGGATATGGGCGTCGCTGGCTGGGCCAGCATTTATTGCCCATCCCTAGTTGCCCTTGAAACTGAGTGGCCATTTCAGAGTCAACTACATTGCTGTGGCTCTGGAGCCGCATGTAGGCCAGACCAGGTAAGGTAAGTCAACCACATTGCTGTAGCTCTAGAGTCACATGTAGGCCAGACCAGGTAAAGACGGCAGATTTCCTTCCCTAAAGAACATTAGTGAACTAGGTGGGATTTTTCCGACAATCGACAATAGTTTCATGGTCATTAGTAGATTCTTAATTCCAGATTTTGATTTGTTGATTTCAAATTCCACCATCTGCCATGGCGGGATTCGAACCTGGGTCCCCAGAAAATTCACTGAGTTTCTGGATTAATAGTCTAGCGATAATACCACTAGGCCATCACCTCCCCATGCATGTTTTCTTCCCTCCAACTAGTGGTGGTATTAGTTAGTGGTGCTAACAATGACTGGGAATGCTCTGAATAGCATGACAAGTTTACAAAGAAATTTGCCATTCTTCTTTAGTCCCTGCTGGAAGGGATGTGTGACTCACAGCGGACAGGGCAAGGAGGCAGGTTCCGAAACTCACCAGCCAGAATGGGGATTGAACCCTGTGCTGTCCATGGGCAATCTGATCCATGCCAACTGACCAGAAATCTTTTGACCAGAAATCTCTCCCACTCACCATTGGTGTACGTTGGAAGGATTCACAAGTTAGTACTCAACATATTTGGCCACATTATGAGTGCACCTTCCCTGGCCATCAGGTCCTGGGATGAACCGAGAGCTTCTGGCTCAGAGGCAGAGGTGCTACCCACTGGGCCATAAGACCTCAGATTTCCATTATAAAAGTGAAATTAGGAATTTATAAAGGTCATACAGAAATCAGGACAGATTTCATCAGTTTGAGACGGGCTTTCAATTGCATCTGTGAGATTTGGTCCAGTTATCCCCCCAAGTCTCTAAATCAGACCGCACTGTATCAATATTAAATGTGTTGTGTGTGTGTGCATGTGTATGCATGTGCATGTTTGGTGTGCATGTATGTGTGTGTGGTGTCTGCGTGTGTGGTGTGTGCATGTGTGTGTATGTGCGTGTGCGTTGTGTGTGTGTATGTGCGTGTGTGTTGTGTATGTGCGTGTGTGTATGTGTGTTGTGTGAGTGTGTATGCGTGTGTGTATTGTGTGTGTGTGTTAACACATGTAACAGAGTTCCCTCAAAGTCCAGTTAGGTAAAAGCTGGGCCTGATGTTGTAATGTGATATGCAGAGGAAACAATCCCAGATTTTATCCCTGATGGCTTTGATGCCAGTCAGTATAGAATCTTTACAACTGCCGACAGCGCCCCCCACTCCTTCCCCCATGGAGCCAAGAGAAACTTGGAAAATCACTCCTTGCTTGTTCTCACATGCCTCCCAGAGGGTTGCCAAAGAGCAGGGTGCTGCTGAACAGCCAGGTGCCTTCACCTGGTGGAGGGTAGGGTTTGAAAAGAAGGAAACACCTTAGAAAGAGAGACATACTCTAAAAATAGCAGCCAACCCAACACAAACCGAGCTGGAGGGGGAAGGAGCCCCAATCCCAATGTGGCTAGAGAAAAACCAAGCCAGTCTTGGCCGAGGCTGTGCAATCTCACCCCCCCCTCCCCCGTACCACACCACCCCCCCTCCCCCGTACCACACCACCCCCCCCTCCCCTGCACCACACCACCACCCTCCCCTGTACCACAACCACCCTCCCCTGTACCACACCCCCGCACACACGCGCGCACACACACGCCTGCACGCACACATCCACACACATACACCCCCACACACACACACAAACGCAAGCACACACACACATATACAAACCCAGACTCAGATACAGACACATACATGGACATGCACACACACAAACCCAGGCACGCATACACACACGCATACATATACACACAAACCTCGACACACAGACACAAGCCCAGACACAGAGACAGACACACAAACACAACCAGACTCAGGCACCGATATACAGATACAAACACATGTTTAAAATTCATTTAAGGGATATGGGTTCCACTGGCTAAACCTGTATTTATTGCCCTTCCCCAGTTGCCCTTCAGAACATGGTTGTCAAAGAATCATAGATTCAAATCATACACCGGAATTCTACCGTCCCGCCCGCCACGGAATCGGAGCGGGCGAGAGGCGGAAAACAGGAATATCCGTTGACCTTGGGTGGGAATTTCCAGTCTCCTTCGAGCAAGGCTGTAAACTCCCGCCCATAGAATCCCTGTAGTGCAGAAAGAGGCCATTCGGCCCATTGGGTATTCATCCACTCTCTTACACAGCATTTAACCCAGGCTCTATCCCCGTAACCCCACACACGTACCCTGCTAATCCCCCAACCTACACATCTTGTGACACTAAGGGGCAATTTAGCATGGCCAATACAGAAAGGGTTTTGCTCATGGGATTGGTTTGATTGGAACATCTTGGATATATTTGTTAAGGGTTATACATTATTGTGGTTATTTTGTTTTGTTTGTAATTGATAAATGTTATTGCTAATATTCTTATGATACATGTTAGCTATATTCTTAATTAACCTTTGTTTGATAAAAACTCCCTAGTGGGCCATTTGAATCATACCTGAGGTGAAACATCTCATGCGTATCCTAGCCAAATTCAAGGTGCAAAACGTACGATCCAGGCGGGCTCCATAAAACGCTTTGGAGTTTCTGACCTGAACCATAACACTATCACTTGCTGCTTATGCTGTTTGATATACACGTAGTTCTGTGTTGCAGCTTCACCAGGTTGACACCTCATTTTTAGATATGCCTGGTGTGGATCCTGGCATTCCCTCCTGCACTCTTCAATGAACTAGGGTTGATCCCTGGTTTGGAGGTAATGGTGGAGAGGGCTATGAGGTTTGAGTACAATTCCACTGCTGCCCTACAGGGCATCATGCATGTCCAGTCTTGAGTTGCTGGATCTGTTCGAAGTCTATCCCCTTTAGCACAGTGGTAGTGCCACACGACATGACTTGAACGGATACACACACAATCTTAGAGACAGACACACAAACGCATTGACACATCTTCTTAGGCAGTGTCTCAGGGTCCAGGGTAATTTGCTTCCAATCCCATTTGACGGATTCTGAGGTGACTGATCTGCAGACTCTGCCACAAGTGGGGCAGCTGGTGCCTGAAGGGTTAGGTAGATGGGTTCTTTGGAGGATTGTGCGCCTCCTCCAATGGCTTGACTTCACCTCCCACATTCTCGACAAAGTCCCTCAATGTGTTTGGTGCCTTCCTAAAGGAGCCTGTTCCATTTTGCTCAGTCACGAGCCAAGGTATCCCACAGGATAGATGGATTTCTGATCGGTGGGGGAATTAAGGGTTATGGGGAGCAGGCGGGTAAGTGGAACTGATTCACTTCAAATCAGCCATGATCTTATTGAATGGCGGGGTAGGCTCGAGGGGCTAGATGGCCTACTCCTGCTCCTATTTCTTATGTTCTTATGTTCTTAAGATGGCGGGGATGGCAGGGATTCTTTGAGGACATAGCTAAAGCGTTTCTACTAGCCTTCAGGGGAGTGTCTCTTTGTGAAACACCTCTGTTCAATCTGCAGGAGTGACCCCAAGCTCCTTGTGAATCATAGAATCCCTACAGTGCAGAAGGAAGCCATCCGGCCCGTCGAATCTGCACCGACCACAATCCCATCCAAGGCCAATCCCCATGCATTTACCTTAGCTAGTCCCCCTGACTCTAAGGGGCAATTTTATCGTGGCCAATCAACCTAACCTGCACATCTTTGGACTGTGGGAGGAAACCGGAGCACCTGGAGGAAACCCACGCAGACAAAGCGAGAATGTGCAAACTCCACACAGACAGTGACCCAAGCCGGGAATCGAACTCGGGTCCCTGGCGCTGTGAGGCAGCAGTGTTAACCACTGTGCCACCGTCCAGCCCTAAAATCAATGATAGTTATCAGGTTCACCCTTACTGATGACCAGCTTTATATTCCTGATTTATTAATTAAAGGTTAGATCCACTCTCTGCCATGGTGGGATTTGAACCCACGTCCCCAAAGAATTAGCTTGGCCTTATTAGCCCACTTGCATGACCATTATGCCGCCAGTTCTTTACCGCATGATTCCTAGCCTTTGACCTTTGTGCTTGGCACTTTGATTCTCCGCCTTGTTTTCACTCTGACCTTTCTGTCCTTGGCCTGCTCAATGTTCCAATGAAGCCCACGCAAGCTGGACGAACAGCACCCCATCATGCGACTAAATGCTTTACAACCTTCTGGACTCTACACTCAATTTCAGATTGTTAAATTTGTCCCCATTCTGTTCAGTGTTTCTTCACAGATTTTTGTATTTTTCTTTCCTTACTCTGAATTCAAACAGCTTTCCTGCCATTCATTCCTCTTTTAAACTCATCTATATTTGTCCCCATTTCCACATATTGTGAAACCTCTTATCACCCAATTTCTCCTCCTCTCCGTCCCAACTTCACTTTTGTTCTTCATCCCACTGTAATGTTGAAAGTTTACTTATTAGTCACAAGTAGGCTGACATTAACACTGCAATGAAGTTACTGTGAAAATCCCCGAGTCGCCACACTCCGGTGCCTGTTCGGGGACACTGAGGGAGAATTTAGCACGGCCAATGCACCTAACCAGCAGGACTTTTGGACTGTGGGAGGAAACCGGAACACCTGGAGGAAACCCACGCCGACACGGGGAGAATGTGCAAACCTCACACAGACAGTGACCCAAGCCAGGAATCGAACCTGGTCCCTGGCACTGTGAGGCAGCAGTGCTAACCACTGTGTCATCGTACTGCCCCATAATGACTTCAGTCGGGCCATTGAGATTGGCCTATTGGAATATGAACTCCCTGATTAAGGATCCAACTGATGGGTCAATCAGGGAGTCTTTGCCTTATACTTAACTGGGAGTGTCAGTTCCTCTGACACACCCATAGAACATTACAGCACAGTACAGGCCCTTCGGCCCTCAATGTTGCGCCGATCTGTGAAACCAATCTAAAGCCCATCTAACCTACACCCGGAGATAGACTGCTGACTGATAGCACTCTGTGTACCACTGTTGGAGTTTGTAAATAAAGGGGTTTTGGTGAAGGGACTTCTGCCTCCGCAGACCTATTACACCCACCTTCGCTTCGCCCTCCCCTTCTCCCGTCCACCTGCTTAAAACCTTTCCAACGTTTCCCAGCTCTGATGAAAGGACATCAACCTGAACATTTAACTCTGTTTCTCTCCCTTTTTGCACAGAGGCTGCCTAACCTGCTGAGTATCTCCTGCATTTTTTGTTTCATCTGCAGATTTCTGGCAACTGCAGCGCTTTGCTTTCGGATTATTTTGGGACGTTGGGGCTGGTCACATTGCACTGAGCGTCTGTGGGCCAGGCTAGTACAACAGTGACACCTGCTGGTTGCATAATGGCAACCAGTCCAACCAATGGGAGACAGAAGTTCAAGTGCATGTTTCATGGGGATCTCATAGAATCTTCGAATGCCCTACAGTGCAGAAAGAGGCCATTCAGCCCATCGAGCCTGCCCCGACAACAATCCCACCCAGGCCTTATCCCCTTACCACACATATTTAACCCGATAATCCCCCTGACATTTCGGGACAATTTAGTATAGCCAATCCACCTAACACGCACATCTTTGGACTGTGGGAGGAAACCGGAGCACCCGAAGAAAACCCACGCAGGCATGGGGGAAGAGGTGCAAACTCCACACAGACAGTGACCCAAGGCCGGAATTGAAACCGATCCCTGGCGCTGAGAGGCAGCGGCACTGAGAGGCAGCAGCGCTAACCACTGTGCCACCGTGTGGCCCCAATAAGTGTGCAGCTCTGCGTCGGGGCCATTGAACCCCAGTCTCCCGCATGACAGGCGGGGATGCTAACCACTAGACAAGCGAAGAAGTACAATCAAGGAAGGAGGCAATCTTTCCTTGCCTCCCTGCACATTCAAGCAAGTTGGGGTAGAGTTTTCACTTTGGGTACAATCTGGAAATTGTGCCAGAACAGCGCATGAAATTACGGTTGCTTAGGTTTGCAGTTAAAGTTTCAGCTAAAATCCATTTGTGTAATTGCAAGGGTGAAATCTTCCACTGACCACCGCAAGTTGGCGCTGCAACAGAATATAATTTTGCCATTCAAAGATAAAATTCTGTCATATATTCAAGAGTGGTTACCCGGAGCAGGTCTATTTATACAGCTGAAAATGGATATATCAGCAAAATGTATGCATTTTTAATAAGGGTATTCAATCCTGTGACTTTGATTAACCTGATTTAAGACTATTTTTAAAACTATACTGAACCATGTAATAGTTTAATTAGCGCACACTAGCTAGTTTCCTTGTCAAATCGGTATCTTTTGATATGAAAAGTCCTGGCCTACCAGTGCCTGTCTGCCAGTCTGTATCACTGGGCGAGGCGAAGGCCTAGTGGTATTATCGCTAGACTATTAATCCAGAAACTCAGCCAATATTCTGGGGACCCGGGTTCCAATCCTGCCATGGCAGATCAAAGAACAAAGAACAAAGAACAATACAGCACAGGAACAGGCCCTTCGGCCCTCCAAGCCCGCGCCGCTCCCCGGTCCAGGATTGAATCCTGAATCCAGGATCCCCGCCCAATTTTCCAGCCTATCTACATACCAATATCCTATCCACCGAGCTGTCCCTCACAGCTACGATGCTTTGTTCATTACAACCTATTAACTCACCCCCACCCCCCCATTCCAGACCATGTGATCTCCAGGGAGAGGCGAAAACCCAGAGTGAAAAACCCCAGGGCAGATATGGGGAAAAAAAAATCTGGGAAATTCCTCTCCGACCCCCTGAGGCGATCGAAACGAGTCCAGGAGATCACAATGGCCCTGATCGGAAAATGCTTCCCAACCCTAGTCATTTCCACTTCCACGAACACCATATGAATTCCCTGCCCCCGAGACAGGTTCCCAACTATCCGCAGTCACGCTCTGTACTGGCACCAGCAAGATGATCATAGATGGTGGAATTTGAATGCAATAAAAAAAATATTTGGAATTAACCAAGTGTTGATGTAAGAATCTACTGATGACCATGAAGATATTGTCGTTAAAACCCGTCTGGTTCACTAATGTCCTTTATGGAGGGAAATCTGCCGTCCTTACCGGGTCTGACCTACATGTGACTCCAGAACCACAGCAATATGGTTGACTCTCACCTGCCCTCTGAAATGGCCCAGCAAGTCACTCAGTTCAAGGACAATGTTTAATGTTTATTTATTAGTGTCACAAGTAGGCTTACATTAACACTGCAATGAAGTTACTGTGAAACTCCCCCAGTCGCCACACTCTGGTGCCTATTCGGGTACACTGAGGGAGAATTTAGCATGGCCAATGCGCCTAACCTGCATGTCTTTCAGATTGTTGGAAGAAACCAGAGCATCTGGAGAAAACCCACGCAGACATGGGGAGAACATGCAGACTCCACGCAGTCAATGATTCAAGCTGGGAATCGAACCCGGGTCCCTGGCGCTGTGAGGCAGCAGTGCTAACCACTGTGCCATCATGCCGCCCAACTAGGGATGGGCAATAAATGCTGGCCAGCCAGCGATGCCTATGTCCCACAAATGAATTTTTAAAAATCTGCAAAATTCATTGCAGTGACTCACCAAGGCTCCTTCAACAGCATCTTCCAAACCTGTGACCTTTACCACATAGAAAGACAAGGGCAGCAGACACATGGGAACACCACCATCTGCAAGTTTCATTCCTAAGCCATTCACCATCTTGACTTGAAATTATCGCCGTTCCTTCAGTGTCACTGGGTCAAAATCCTGGACCTTCCTTCCTAACAGCACTGTGGGTGCACCTACACCACATGGAGAACAGCGGTTCAAGGCAGCAGCTCATTACCGCCTTCCCAAAGGCAATTAGGGATACAGAATGATACAGAATCCTTACAGTGCAGAAGGAGGCCATTGAGCCCATCAAGCCTGCACTGACTCTTACCCAGGCTTACCCTGTAACCCCACTTTTTTACCCCACTAATCCTCCCTAACCTATATATCTTGGGACACTAAGAGGCAATTTAGCATGGCCAATCCACCTAGCCTGCACATCTTTAGAGTGAGGAAGGAAACCGGAGCACCTGGAGGAAACCTACGCAGACACGGGGAGAACGTGCAAACTCCACACAGACAGTCACCCAAGGCTGGAATTGAACCCGGGTCCCTGGCACTGTGAGGCAGCAGCGCTAACCACTGTGCTGCCGTGTCACCCAAATTGGGCAACATGTGCTGGCCTAGCCAGCAAAGTCCACATCCCAAGAACAAATGAAAGTAGGAGGAAAAAGACCTTAATTCGAAGAGCATTCTAATCTAGTGCAACCTTGAGATTTTGACATTGTCTTGTAATTTTATACTTCGACCAATCAAGTGGGTGAAACTTCATCCAGGTGAACTACCTCTTAAAGGAGTGATTACAGTGGTTAGCACTGCTGCCTCACAGTGCCAGGGACCCGGGTTTGATTCCCGGCTTGGGTCACTGTCTGTGCGGAGTCTGCACGTTCCCCCCGTGTCTGCGTGGGTTCCACCGGGTGCTCCGGTTTCCTCCCACATTCTGAAAGATGTGCTGGTTAGGTGCATTGACCCGAACAGGTGCCGAAGTGTGGCGACTAGGGGAATTTCACAGTAACTTCATTGCAGTGTTAATGTAAGCCTTACTTGTGATGAATAAATAAACTTTACTCGACCTCTTAAAGCGAAAAACGTGCATAAAATTGCTTCTGCCTGCAACTTGTTTTTCTAACTCCCTGAACTCTCACACTGATCTAACTCTTGATTGATACCAGTTAACCAAAACCCTCATGGCCAATGGCATTTTGGATTTCAGATCATTTTGGTTTCCACATATAGACCAAGGCCTACTGACATCACCATGGGTGATGCCTCGGCTAGCTATTGTTTAAAGTACAGAAAATGGCCAGAGGAAGTAAGATTGAATAATAAATACAGGGTATCTGTAATAAATTCCCACCTGTGGTGCCATCTGCGATTCTGCTTGCAGGAAAAGATTCACAAGGTAAGCAGTGCTGTCAAACAACCAGGGCGCGATCTTACCTGCCGTTCGTGCCACACTCCTGCTGCAGCAAGGTTGGAGAATTTGGTGGCCGGCCAAATCTCTGTTCACTCCGGCAGGGTGGGGAAGTCTCGCCACTGTGGTCGATAGAATGGTGGTAAGATTTCGGCCACAGACTTTTAATACGAAGGACCACTGCTGGGATTCTCCGACCTCATCCGCGGCTGGGATTCTCCAGTCCCGATGCTGTGATTGGAGAGTTGGCCAAATGTCAAATTCTCTGCTCTTGCTCGCAGCGTTGGCAGGTATTGGAGAATTCTGGCTCAGGTGTGGTCAGTGAGGTTTGTGTTGGCTCAGGTCACAGACGTCCCATGCTAAAGGTTGAGGAGTTTAAAAAAAATGCAGTTTCTCCAATGTGTTTAGTTTTCAGATTAATGGATGACCTCAACCTGTAGCAGAAAGCCAGAAACTCAACATCAGTGCAGTGACTCCCTGTGCAGTTTAACCTTTTGCATTTGCGTTTATGTCATAATTAAAGATGGAATCAGACAGACAACACTGCAGTAACTTTGAAAGATTTTCTAACACAGTGAAACATCTGATGTAGCTTCTCATACAGGGTTAGCAAACAAAATTTGAGGTGGTGCCAGATTTTAAGGAGTGTCTTAGAGGAGACCATAAGACCATAAGCGCAAGAAACACAAAGTTGTGATAGTAGGGGATTTTAATTTTCCACATATAGATTGGGACTCGCATACTGTTAAAGGTTTAGACGGGGTAGAGTTTGTAAAATGTGTTCAGGAGAATTTTCTACATCAGTATATAGAGGTGCCAACTAGAGAGGATGCGATATTGGATCTCCTATTGGGAAATGAGTTAGGGCAGGTGATGGATGTGAGTGTGAGGGAACACTTTGGATCCAGTGATCATAATGCCATTAGTTTCAACCTGATCGTGGATAAGGATAGATCTGGTCCTCGGGTTGAAGTTCTGAACTGGAAAAAGGCCAATTTTGATGAAATGAGAAGGGATCTGGGAAGTGTGGATTGGCTTACATCTTACATCTGGTAAGGATGTAAATGGAAAGTGGGAGGCCTTCAAAGGAGAAATTTTGAGAGTGCAGAGTTTGTATGTTCCTGTCAGGATTAAAGGCAAAGTAAATAGGAATAAGGAACCTTGGTTCTCGAGGGAGATTGTAACACTGATTAAGAGGAAGAGAGAGTTGTATGAAATGTACAGGCAGCAAGGAACACATCAGATGCTCGAGGAGTATAAAAAGTGCAAGAAGCTACTTAAGAGGGAAATCAGGAGGGCTAAAAGAAGACATGAGGTTGCTTTGGCAGACAGAGTGAAGGAAAATCCAAAGAGCTTCTATAGGTATGTTAGGAGCAAAAGGATAGTGAGGGATAAAATTGGTCCTCTTGAAGACCAGAGTGGTAGACTGTGTATGGAACCAAAAGAGATGGGGGAGATACTAATTGGTTTTTTTGCATCCGTATTTACTGAGGAAACGGGCATGGAGTCTACGGAAATAGGGCAAACTGGTAGGGAGGCCATGGAACCTTTACAGATTAAAGGGGAGGAGGTGCTCGCTGTCTTGAGGCAAATCAGAGTGGATAAATCCCCAGGACCGGACAGGGTATTCCCACGGACCTTGAGGGAAGCTAGTGTTGAACTTGCAGGGGCCCTGGCAGACATATTTAAAATGTCAGTATTCACGGGGGAGGTGCCGGATGATTGGAGGGTGGCTCATGTTGTTCCGTTGTTTAAAAAAGGTTCCAAAAGAAATCCGGGAAATTATCGGCTAGTAAGTTTGACGTCGGTGGTGGGCAAGTTATTGGAAGGTGTGATATGGGATAGGATCTACAAATATTTGGATAGACAGGGACTTATTAGGGAGAGTCAACATGGCTTTGTGCGTGGTAGGTCATGTTTGACCAATCTATTAGAGTTTTTCGAGGAGGTTACCAGGAAAGTGGATGAAGGGAAGGCGGTGGATGTTGTCTACCTGGATTTCAGCAAGGCCTTTGACAAGGTCCCTCATGGGAGGTTAGTTAGGAAGGTTCAGTCGCTAGGTATACATGGGGAGGTAGTAAATTGGATAAGACACTGGCTCAATGGAAGAAGCCAGAGAGTGGTTGTGGAGGATTGCTTCTCTGAGTGGAGGCCTGTGACTAGTGGTGTGCCGCAGGGATCGGTGTTGGGTCCATTGTTGTTTGTCATCTATATCAATGATCTGGATGATAATGTGGTAAATTGGATCAGCAAGTTTGCTGATGATACAAAGATTGGAGGTGTAGTGGACAGTGAGGAAGGTTTTCAAAGCTTGCAGAGGGATTTGGACCAACTAGAAAAATGGGCTGAAAAATGGCAAATGGAATTTAACGCAGACAAGTGTGAGATATTGCACTTTGGAAGGACAAATCAAAGTAGAACGTACAGGGTAAATGGTAGGACTCTGAAGAGTGCAGTTGAACAGAGAGATCTGGGAATACAGGTACAGAATTCCCTAAAAGTGACGTCACAGGTGGATAGGGTCGTAAAGAGTGCCTTTGGTACATTGGCCTTTATAAATCGGAGTATCGAGTATAAAAGTTGGAGTGTTATGGTAAGGTCATATAAGGCATTGGTGAGGCCGAATTTTGGAGTAATGTGTACAGTTTTGGTCACCTAGTTACAGGAAGGACGTAAATAAGATTGAAAGAGTGCAGAGAAGGTTCACAAGGATGTTGCCGGGACTTGAGAAGCTGAGTTACAGAGAGAGATTGGTTGGGACTTTATTCCCTGGAGCGTAGAAGATTGAGGGGAGATTTGATAGAGGTGTATATGATTTTGATGGGTATAGATAGAGTGAATGCAAGCAGGCTTTTTCCGCTGAGGCTAGGGGAGCAAAAAACCAGAGGGCATGGGTTAAGGGTGAAAGGAGAAAAGTTTAAAGGGAATATTAGGGGGGGGCTTCTTCACGCAGAGAGTGGTGGGAGTGTGGAATGAGCTGCCAGATAAAGTGGTAAATGCTTTTTAACATTTAAGAAAAACTTGGACGGGTTCATGGATGAGAGGGGTGTGGAGGGATATGGTCCAAGTGCAGGTCAGTGGGACTAGGCATAAAATGGTTCGGCACAGACAAGAAGGGCCAAAAGGCCTGTTTCTGAGCTGTAATTTTCTATGGTTCTATGGTTCTAAGATATAGAAGCAAAATTAGGCTATTCGGCCCATCGAGTCTGCTCCGCCATTCAATCATGGCTGATATGATTCTCATCCCCATTCTTCTGCCTTCTCCTCGTAACCCCCATATGGGGCGGCACGTTGGCACAGCGCTGCTGCCTCACAGCGCCAGGGACCTGGTTTCAATTCCTGGTTGGGTCACTGTCTGTGTGGAGTTTGCACATTCTCCCCGTGTTTACGTGGGTTTCCTCCGGGTGCTCCGGTTTCCTCCCACAGTCCAAATATGTGTGGGTTAGGTGGATTGGCCATGTTAAATTGCCCCTTATTGTTAGGGGGACTAGCTAGGGATTATGAGGATGGGGCCTGGGTGGGATTGTAGTCGGTGTAGACTTGAAGAGCTGAATGGCCTCCTTCTGCACTGTAGGGAATCTATGAAACCCTTGATCCCATTATTGATCAAAAACCTATCTATCTCTGTCTTAAAGACACTCAATGACCTGGCCTCCACAGCCTTCTGCGGCAATGAGTTCCACAGATTCACCATCCTCTGGCTGAAGAAATTCCTCCTCACCTCTGTTTTAAGGGAGCGTCCCTTCGCTCTGAGATTGTGCCTTCGAGTTCTAGTCTCTCCCACATCCTCTCCACGTCCACTTTATCTAGGCCTCTCAGAATTTGGTAAGTTGCAATTAGATTCTCTCTCATCCTTCTAAAACTCCATTGAGTATAGGCCCAGACTCCTCAACTGCTCCTCACATGACAAAGAGTAAAGAGAGAGCCACAACCTCAGGCTAAAGGGACGATCCTTTAAAATAGAAATGAGGAGGAATTTCTTCAGCCAGAGAGTGGTGAATCTGTGGAACTCTTTGCCACAGAAGGCTGTGGAGGCCAGGTCATTGAGTGTCTTTAAGACAAAATAGGTAGGTTTTTGATTAATAAGGGGATGAGGGGTTATGGGGAAAAGGCAGGAAAACGGGGATGAGAAAAATATCAGTCATGATTGAATGGCGGAGCAGACTCGATGGGCCGAGTGGCCTAATTCTGCTCCTATGTCTTATGGTCTAAGGCAGAGTTGGGAAGGCATTCCGTAAATAACTCAAGAGAAGGCCGCCAATAGCAGAACGATTGAAACTGGGGACACTCTAGAATCCAGAATTAGATGAGCTGGCAGCCAGCGTAGGTCAGGGAGCACAGGGGTGGTCGGTTGGGTTTGGTGAAAGTTAAGGCATGAGCAGCAGGGGCTTGGAATGACCTTCAGCTTACGGAGGGCGGAAAGTGGGAGGATGGCCAGGAGTGCATTAAAATAGTTGAATCTGGAGGAAATGAGGGGATGAATATTTTTTTAAATTCTTTCTTGGTATGTGGTAACGCTTATTGTCCATCCCTCATTGCCCTTGAACTGAATGGCTCACTGGGCCATTTCAGAGGGTATTTAAGAGTCAGTCACATTGCTGTGGCTCTGGAGTCACATGTAGGCCAGACCAGATTTCCTTCCCTCAAGGACATAAGCGAACCATATGGGTTTTTCCGACAATGGTTTCATGATTGCCATTTAATTCCAGTTTTTTTAAAATTCCAAATTCCATCATCTGTCAGGACGGGATTCGAACCTGAGTCCCCAGATAATTACCTTGGGTTACTAATCCAGCGACAACACCACTACGCCACTGCCTCCCCTAAGAGGAGGCTGGTAGCAACAGATGGGGGAGACCGGGGGTGAAACCGTGTGTTAGAGAAGTGGGGCGAATACAAAGTCTTGCCTGCTAGCGGTGGTGCTATTAAATACAGGCGTAAGCAAGAAGCCAAAAATGGGTGAGGCCAGATATTTTGGAGGATTGTCGGGCTGGAGGAAGTGAAAGAGATAGGGAGGGATGAGACCACAGAAAGCTATAAAAACAAGGGTGAGGATTTTAAAACAGAGATGTTGCCAGTTGGGTGTTAATATAGATCAGTGAGCACAGGGGTGATGGGTGAATGAGACTTGTTGTAAATTGGGATCTGGATGGCAGTGTTTTAGACAAGGCCAGGTTTAAAGAGGAATGCAAGGTTGGAGATTGGCCAAGAGGGCAATGGAACAGTCTAGTCTCGAGGTAACATTATCCTTAGACATTGCACTGTGTGCCCAGTGTGAGGAAACTGCGCCATCTAGTGTCTGTGTCCTTCAACTGTTCAGAAATATTCGAACGCAACTTCAGAAATATATCTTGGAATCTTCCACAATCAGTTGTCTTAACTTCAGCTGAAGCAGAATATTAGTAGCAAACGTGGATTCTCAATGTTCTCCTTCCAAAGTTATGGCAGCAGATCAGATGAATCCCTGAGGAAAAATCCTGTGAAAGATTCAAACAAGTGAGGATTTGTTGTCAGCGATGTTATTGTATGAACCCCTCGATCTTAATGAGGAGGTGAATGGGATGTGAATGTCTTTAGCAACGACATCCCTAATAAAACACCTGTCCTCAAAATCTTTATTGTGGTTCCCCACTCCCAGGATTTGAGCACAAAACTCCATTGCAGTGTTAGAGCGGGAGTGCTACACTGTTGGAGGTGCTGCCTTTTGGATAAGACATTAAATCAAGGCCCCTATCTGCTATCTTACGTGAATGCAAATGATCCCACGACACAATTTCAAAGACAAGGTGGCCTGATAAATATTTCCCCCTCAATCAAATTCACAGAAACAGATTATCTGGTCATCATCACACTGTTGTCGGTGGGATCTTGCTGTGCGCAAACTGGCTACCACGTTTCCACCATTACAATGGTGACTACATTTCAACAAAGGAGATTCACCAGGATGCTGCCTGGGATGGAGCATTTAGGTTATGAAGAGAGGTTGGGTAGGCTTAGGTTGTTTTCGTTGGAGTAGAGAAGACTGAGGCGACCTCATCGAGATGTACAAGACTGTGAGAGACATGGACAAAGTGGATAAGGAGCAGCTGTTCCCCTTAGCTGAAGGGTCAGTCATGAGGGGACATAGGTTCAAGGTGAAGGGGCTGGAGGTTTAGGGGTGAATGTGAGGAAAAACTTTTTTACCCAGAGGGTGGTGATGGTCTGGAATGTGCTGCCTGGGAGGGTGGTAGGGGCGGATTGTCTCACATCCTTTAAAAAGTATCTGGATGAGCACTTGGAACATCATAACATTTGAGTCTATGAGCCAAGTGCTGGCAAATGGGATTAGGTGGGAGGTTAGGTGTTTCACACATGTTGGTGCAGACTCGATGGGCTGAAGGGCTTCTTCTGTGCTGTATGATTCTATGATTCTACTTCCTTGACTGTGAAGTTCTCTGGAGCATTTTGTAATTATGAAAGGTGCTATATAAACGCAAATCATTCTATTTTGCTATTAGTTGACTCTTTGATGGGTTGTACATACAATTTTAACAGCCCTAAAATGGGGTAATCCAGATTGCTTTACTCTTTATGAGCAGAGAAGACAGGGGCGATCTCACCGAGATGTACAAGACTGTTCTATGGTTCTATAGGTGCAGGTCAGTGGGACTAGGCAGAAAAATGGTTCAGCACAGCCAAGAAGGGCCAAAAGGCCTGTTGCTATGCTGTAATGTTCTATGGTTCTATGAGAAGGTATAAGTACATCGATTCCTGAGTTCAGATGCCAAGAGAATATATGATGAAAATGTGGAAGTTAGGAGTAAAAATGGAAATTTATACACCAAATGAAATAATTGTGCAATGAGTTTACCAGAGAAGTGTGTGTAGAATCATAGAATCGGATCCCTACCATGCAGAAGGAGGTCATTTGGCCCATCGAGCCTGCACCGACCCCAATCCCACCCAGGCCTTATCCCAGTAACCCGAAGTACTTGCAAGTCTCCTGACACTGAGAGGCAATTTATCATGGCCAATGCATCTAACCTGCACATCTTTGGAGTGTGGGAGGAAATCAGAATGCCCACGCAGACATGGGGGGAACAGACAGTCACCCGAGGCCAGAATTGAACTCGGGGCCCCTGGCGCTGTGAGGCAGCAGTGCGAACCATTGTGCCACCATGCCACCTGTGAACCTGGTATGAAGATGGTGTTCTGGAGAAGAAAGGAATTGTGAGTTCCAAGATTGAGCTACCAAATGGGAAGGTTAGTTCGTCCGAATGGCCTCATCTTGTCGATGAATTCTATTTCAGTGTCTACAGTCCAATCATCCAACTTCCAGATCATTGGCCATTGGAGGTCTTGTGGTGCATTGGTGGTGTCCCTGCCTCTGAGTCAGAAGTTCTGGGTTCAAGCCCCACTCCAGGACTAGATGACCAAGGAAGGTTGACGATTAACCTACAAATCCTTGATCAGGTTGATTGTCCGGTCATTATCACCTTGCTTGGTGAGAGCCTGCTGTGTGCAAACTGGTGGCCGTATTTCCTGTATCGGAACAGGCACTACACTTCAAAAATCATTTACCCGCTGTAGAGTATTTTGGTACACCCTGAGGGCTCGAAAGGGACTAGGTGAATGCAAATTTCTGCTCCATTGTTAGTGGTTGCGTCAGGAGAGTCCTGTGGGTCTCGGTACTGGTGTTCCTGCTCTTCGCTGCAGGAGGGCAGATCACAAACTTGCAACCTGTGTGTCAATCACTCAAGATGGACAGAAAACTGTGTTGTATCTGAGGGGAATGTTAATAATCAATGACTATTTTGTGCCCACTTTCTTTCTGAAAATAAGGGTTAATAATTTCAGCAGACATTAAATTGTGCATTGCATTGCCGGATCTTTCAGCGATGAGTCACTGCGAGATACCCTGACTGACAATAGTTGAGTTTCTCTCACCCAAGGTGGACTGGCACCAGATGCTGACCACATCAGCACGGTGGCATAGTGGTTAGCACTGCTGCCTCATAGAGCCAGGGACCCAGGTTCAATTCCCGGCTCGGGTCACTGTCTGTGCGGAGTCTGCACGTTCTCCTCGTGTCTGCGTGGGTTTCCACCAGGTGCTCCAGTTTCCTCCTACAGTCTGAAAGAGGTGCTGGTTAGATGCATTGGCCGTACTAAATTCTCCCTCAGTGTACCCGAACAGGCACCGGAGTGTGGCGACTAGGAGATTTTCACAGTAACGTCATTGCAGTGTTAATGCAAGCCTACTTGTGATTGATAAATAACTTTTTTAGTGGGAGTGTGGGTTTCCTCCGGTTGCTCCGGTTTCCTCCCACAGTCCAAAGATGTACAGGTTAGGTGGATTGGCAATGCTAAATTGCCCCTTAGTGTCTCAAGATGTGTAGGTTAGGGGAATTAGCCATGGTAAATGGGTAGGGTTATGGGAATAGGGTGAGGGGGACAAGGGGTCTGCATAAGATATGTTGCCAGAGAACCTCTGCAGACTTGATGGGCCGAATGGCCTCCTTCTGCACTGTAGGGATTCTATGGAAGCTGTCATTAAAACCTCACCCATTCACTATTGTCCTTCAGTGAGGGGGAGACTCCTGTCCCTCCCAAGTCCGGCCCTTGTGTCACTCCAATGCTGGCCCTCCTGGTGACTCTTAATGCCCTTTGGGTAACTAGGACTGGCCAATAAATATTGCTAAATTCACATGAAAACGTTTTAGTTTAAAGTCCTCTATTTCTGTCTAATATCAATTTAAAACTTAATGAACTTGTACATTTTTTGCACTGAAGGATTTCAACAAAAGTCGAATTTGCTGGGAGTTCTGTGCAGGAGAATTTGTTTCTTGCGGCAGAGTTTGTTCCTTCAGAACATGGGAAGGTTTTCTCCCCAGGGATCCGGCCGAACACCAAACTGTGGTTGGAAAATGCCTCTCCAAAAATTAATCTCTCGTCCCTCTTCCATACTGCAGACAGCGAGATGTAATGGGCCCGGAGAAGAGATTTTTGCCTAAAGTTAATGGGGGCGATTCTCCCGTCCCGCTGCGCTGCTTTTTTTTAGCATAGTGGGCCGGATGTGCTCCTCGCTGCCGGATTTCTGGTGGCGTCAACTGCATAATATATGCAAAGGTTCATTTTAATGCCATTTGAATCTCATTAGCAGGCCCGGGACTGAAATCTCTGGGCACACTAACTTCTCCCACCTCCCCACCTCTCACCCGCGCCGCCGCTCCAGCCAGGAGTGTTTCACTCCAGAGGGGTTTACAATAGCTCACCATTCACGGGGAGCTGGCGGCTCAACCCTGCAGGAGTGAATGAGGGGCAATCGAGGCCTCCCAGAGGGTCGGGTGCAAAGGGGTGCTGCCCCCTGAGCATTGGCACCATGGCAGTGCCAGCCTAGGCCCCCCTGGCACTGCCAAAGGGGCAAAGCAGCAATGCCCAGGGGCACCTTGGCATTGCCCACTGGACATGGAGCTGTGCCAAGTAATGGGGGGCCTAATGGGGGTGGGGCCTGATGATGGGGCGGGGCCTGTGGGGGGGGGTGATCGGAAAGGGTGGGGGGTCCAGCACTTGGACTGAGCACTTTGAGCTGAGTGACAGAGGGACAAAGGCCATCATTCGGGGCTGGGCACAGGGTGGGGTGGGTCAGCCTGTTCAGTGGTTGAAGCTGCGTGGGGGCGGTTGGCACTGGGAGGGGGTGGTGGGGAGAGGGGGTGGAGATCCGGAGATTGGGGCTGCCAGTGGGGGTTGCGGGGGGGGGCACGGGAGATTGAGGTGGGCCGGGAGGAGGGGGGTTGGGGTTGGGCCCAGACACGTCCAGGGGGGCTAGCGATTGGGCTGTGGGGTGATCGCACGGCCGGCAATGCGGGGGTTGTGGGGCTGGCCAGCGATTGGGCTGGCTAGCAATCTGGAGGCCAGCAGTGCGGGGCCACTGCGCATGCGCCAATCTCCACTATGACCGATCGGTGCACGCGCAGTGACCCGCTCAGCGCTCCGCTGCCAGCCTCTCCAATGGGAATAGGTCCCGACCACTGATTTTTAGCGCGATTCACACCAGTGCACTCTGCTGTGCTCAGAGTGTGGGAGATACATTTTGAAACTCCCGCCAAAAAAAAGCAGCGGGATTTACTCCAGTTTTGACGTTAATTCGACACTTAGGCCGGAATTTTACTGGCACGCCCACCCCGGTTCCAGGGGGCAGGTGAGGCTTGGAGAACATTCTCCGTTGGCCTCAGGAGGGATCGTACGAACCTCGGGCAGACGTGCCAGTAAAATTCTGCCCTTGGAATTTTTTTGGGAGAATCGCCCCCAACATGCTCAGCATTGTTCTCCAGTAGATGGCAGTCTGGAGTGGGTCACAATGACCAGCATCTCTCCACCCGAAAATCAGCATCTTCACAGTCAATAGGAACAGTCACCCAGTGTGTGTGCAGTCATCAATCTTAATTGCCTCCTTTGTTCTCTCTCTCTCTGCCCTTCCTCTCCCCAGACGCACACATGCAATTTCCTCTGCTCTTTTCCAGAGAGGAATTATTTTTGTGTTTATTTATTTATTGGTGTCACAAGTAGGCTTATATTAACACTGCAATGAAGTTACTGTGAAAATCCCCTAGTCGCCACACTCCGGCGTCTGTTTGGGTACACTGAGGGAGAATTTAGCATGGCCAATGCACCTAATCAGCACGTTTTTTGGACCAGGGGAGGAAACTGGAGAACCCGGAGGAAACCCACGCAGCCACGGAGAGAACGTTCAGACTCCACACAGACAGTGACCCAAGCCAGGAATCGAACCCTGGTCCCTGGCGCTTTGCTGTGGGCAGCACGGTGGCACAGTAGTTAGCACTGCTGCCTCACAGTGCCAGGGACCCGGGTTCAATTCCCGGCTTGGATCACTGTTTGTGTTGAGTTTGCACGTTCTCCCCGTGTCTGCGTGGGTTTCCTCCGGGTGCTTTGCTTTCTTCCCACAGTCCAAAGATGTGTGGGTTAGGTTGATTTGCTGTGCTAAATTGACCCTAGTGTTAGGGAATTAGTAAATATGTGCATTTGCGGGAATAGGGCCTTGGTGGGATTGTGGTCGGTGCAGACTCGATGTGCCGAATGGCCTCCTTCTGCACTGTAGAGATTCTATGAAGCAGCAGTGCGAACCACTGTGCCACCGTGATTGGTTAGATTTTCATTGGCATCAGATACAGCCAAGCTTTATGTGTGAGCCTAAATGGCAGACTATTCAACTGTGTTAGAATAACGACAGACTATTTGACCAGGTTGAGTTGGTGGCTCATTATCTAAGTATGTAGCGCCATAACCCAGCACACAGCTTGTCCACGAGATGCATATTCCAACACGTGTGACTGGACGACCAAGATTATCGCATTGCTGACACATCAGGAGTGGGAATCTTGGCTGACGTTGCTTTCCCCCCTCCTGGGATAGGAACACAGCAGGAGTGAATGGGGGGCAATCGAGGTCTCCCAGAGGGTTGGGTGCAAAGGGAGGATGCCCCCTAGGTGTTGGCACCATAGCAGTGCCAGCCTGGGTTCCCCTGGCATTGTCGAAGTGGCAAAGTGCCAGTACCCAAGGGGGCACCTTGGCATTGCCCACTGGGCATGGGGTTGTGCCAAGTGGGGGAGGGGCCTAATGGCTGCTTTGCTAAGATGCTAACACTGGATATCCCAATGATATAACCTGGGATCTCCTGAGGCATTACTGCCACAGCAGGCAGCCATTTAAGGTACAATGCCATTCAAGCAATAAAGAATTAGTAATATCTGACACACCATTCCTGATGTCTTATTGAGGTGTCAACCTTGGTTATAGGTAATATATTTGCTGTCAGTAAGTCAGAGTTTATGGATTCAAAGCATCACCACTGTAAGTGGTGATGATCCCCTCCAATTCGATTTTCAAGTTTGCTGACGACACCACCGTAGTGGGTCGGATTTCAAACAATGACAAGACAGAGTACAGGAATGAGATAGATAATCTGGTGAACTGCTGCGGCAACAATAATCTCTCCCTCAATGTCAACAAAACGAAGGAGATTGTCATTGACTTCAGGAAGCGTAAAGAAGAACATGCTTCTGTCTGCATCAACGGGGGCAAAGTAGAAAGGGTTGAGAGCTTCAAATTTTTAGATGTCCAGATCACCAACAACCTGTCCTGGTCCCCCCATGCCAACACTACAGTTAAGAAAGCCCACCCACGCCTCTACTTTCCCAGAAGATTAAGGAAATTTGGCATATCAGCTACGACTCTCACCAACGTTTACAGATGCACCATAGAAAGCATTCTCTCTGGTTGTATCACAGCTTGGTATGGCTCCTGCTCTGCCTAAGACTGCAAGGAACTACAAAAGGTCGTGAATGTAGCCCAATCCATCACGCAAACCAGCTTCCCATCCATTGACTCTGTCTACACTTCCCGCTGCCTCGGCAAAGCAGCCAGCATAATTAAGGATCCCATGCACCCTGGACATTCTCTCTTCCACCTTCTTCTGTCAGGAAAAAGATACAAAAGTCTGAGGTCACGTACCAACCGACTCAAGAACAGCTTCTTCCCTGCTGCTGTCAGACTTTTGAATGGACCTACCTCGCATTAAATTGATCTTTCTCTACACCCTAGCTATGACTGTAACACTACATTCTGCACTCTCTCGTTTCCTTCTCTATGTATGGTATTCTTTGTCTGCATTGTGCGCAGGAAACAATACTTTTCACTGTATGTTAATACATGTGACAAGAATAAATCAAATCAAATCAAATCAAATCAAATGAAAAGTTTGGTTGGCAGTCCTGATGGAGCAGTGTGTTAACAGAGGTGGTTTACTTTGGGTGAGATCTACCATAAAATCCCTACAGTGCAGAAGGAGGCCATTCGGCCCATCGAGTCTGCGCCGACTTTCTTACAGAGCATCTTATCCAGGCCGATCCCTACCCTATTGATGCACCATTGATACACGCAAAGACTAGAGGTTGTGGAACAACAGGCTTTTATTAACAAGAACAGAAGCACTCCCAAACTAATGGCCAACTCGAACTGAGGCAAAGGGGCGGAGAGCAGCCACCTTTATACCCCAAGGGAGGGCGGAGCCCCAGACCAAGGCAGCAGGGGCGTGCCCAGGCACATCCCACACACAAACAGTGTTACAGTGGTTCACCACATTCACCCCCTGTTTAAAAAGAGTTCGGCGGGGGCAAGGTGGTGGAAACGACGGTCACAAGTTATTGATTCAAATTACAAGTTCAGTCTCTCCGGGGGCTTGATCTGCCGCTGCGACCGCCGCAGTGTCAGCCGTGGCGCCGGTTCAGGAGGCCGCGGCGATGAGTCAGGCGCCAATCCATAACCGGTGGTGTCGTCCGTAGCGCCTTCAGACTGCCGGGTGTGTGGATGCTGCTCCTGGGGCTCAGGTGTGCCGTACACGGGGGCTAAATGAGCGTGCTGCGACTCTGGTGCATCATGGACAACGTTTGGAGCTGGGGGTGAGGGGCCGTGGGACGTATTATCTGCGGGGGCCAGATCGCGAATGGAGACCATGTCCTCCCGCCCGTTGTGATATGCCACATAGGCGTATTGGGGATTGGCGTGGAGGAACCGGACTGTTTCGACCAGTGGGTCCGATTTATGGGCCCGCACGTGCTTCCAGAGCAGGACAGGGCCTGGGGACGTCAGCCACGAAGGTAATGAGGTCCCCGAGGAGGACTTCCTGGGGAAAACAAACATTCGTTCATGAGGGGTGGCATTGGTAGCCGTGCACAGTAGTGACCTAATTGAGTGTAGCGCATCAGGGAGGACCTCTTGCCAGCGGGAGACTAAAGACCCTTAGACCGGAGAGCTATTAAAATGGCCTTCCAGACTGTTGCATTCTCCCTCTCCACCTGTCCCTTCCCCCTGGGGTTGTAGCTGGTGGTCCTACTCGAGGCTATGCCTTTGGAGAGTAGATACTGGCGCAGCTCGTCACTCATAAAATAGGACCCCCGGTCGCCATGAATATAGCTGGGGAAACCAAACAGGGTGAAGAGGCTGTGCAGGGCCCTGATGACCGTGGCCGAGGTCATATCCGGGCAGGGGATAGCAAAGGGGAACCGCGAATATTCATCAATGGCTTTGAGGAAGTAGACGTTGCGGTTAGAGGAGGGGAGGGGGCCTTTGAAGGCAACGCTCAGGCATTCGAAAGGGAGGGTGGCTTTGATGAGGTGTGCTCTGTCTGGACGGTAGAAGTGCGGCTTGAACTCTGCGCAGACTTGGCAGTGCCTGGTTACAGACCTGACTTCCTCGATGGAATAGGGCAGGTTCCGGGCCTTGATGAAATGGAAGAACCTGGTAACCCCCGGGTGGCAGAGGTCATCGTGGAGAGTCTGTAACCGGTCTAGGTTCGCGCTGGCACAGGTCCCCTGGGACAGGGCATCTGGGGGCTCATTGAGCTTCCCAGGCCAGTATAAAATGTCATAATTGTAGGTGGAGAGCTCGATCCTCCACCTCAAAATCTTGTCGTTCTTGATTTTGCCCCGCTGCACGTTGCTGAACATAAAGGCAACGGACCGTTGGTCTGTGAGCAGGGTGAACCGTTTGCCAGCTAAGTAGTGGCGCCAGTGCCGCACCGCCTCCACGATGGCTTGTGCCTCTTTTTCGACAGAGGAGTGTCGAATTTCAGGGCACTGGAGGGTGCGCGAGAAGAAGGCCACGGGTCTGCCCGCCTGGTTAAGAGTGGCGGCTAGGGCAAAATCAGACGCATCGCTCTCCACCTGGAATGGGGTGGATTCGTCTACCACGTGCATCGTGGCCTTTGCGATATCCGCTTTGATGCGGTCAAAGGCCAGCCGAGCCTCCGCCGCCAGGGGAAAAGATGTGGATTTGATGAGCGGATGGGCTTTGTCCTCATAATTGGGGACCCACTGGGCGTAGTATGAGAAGAAGCCTAGGCATCTCCTCAGTGCTTTGAGGGTGGTGGGGAGGGGAAGTTCCAGGAGGGGACGCATGCGGTCGGGGTCGGGGCCGATGACCCCATTCTCCACAACACAACCAAGGATGGCGAGGCGGCGCATGCGGAATACACACTTCTCCTTATTATAGGTCAGGTTGAGGAGTGCCGCAGTGTGGAGGAACTTTTGGAGGTTGGCGTCGTGGTCCTGCTGATCGTGGCCGCAGATGGTGACGTTATCCAGGTACGGGAAGGTGGCCCGCATCCCGTTCTGGTCCACCATTCGGTGCATCTCATGCTGGAAAACCGAGACACCGAAGGGGACCCGAAAGAAGTGGTAGAGACGGCCATCCGCCTCGAAGGCAGTGTATTCTGGGCGGATAGGGAGCTGGTGGAATGCAGACTTCAAATCAATGGTGGAGAACACCCGATATTGCGCAACCTGATTGACCATGTCAGATATGCGGGGAAGGGGATACACGTCCAGCTGCGTATATCGGTTAATGGTCTGACTGTAGTCAATGACCATGCGAAGTTTCTCCCCAGTCTTGACAACCACCACTTGGGCTCTCCAGGGGCTGGTACTGGCCTCAATGATCCCCTCCCCCAGGAGGCGTCGCACCTCGGACTTGATGAACGCTCTATCACCAGCGCTGTACCGTCTGCTTTTGGTGGCAATGGGCTTGCAGTCGGGGGTGAGGTGCTCAAAAAGCGAGGGAGGAGCAACTTTGAGGGTCGAGAGACCACAGGTGGTGCGCGGTGGCTGGTCTGTTAGCTGTGGATTTTGGACGGAGATTGGGGGAAAAGGCCCATTATACACCATAGTGACGCTCCCGAGGTGGCACATGAAATCTAGCCCCAGTAGTACGGCAGCGCAGAGCTGTGGCAGCACGAGGAGCCTACACTTGTTGTACACCGTGCCCCGTACAGTCAGATTCGCTACACAGTACCTAAGGACATTCACTGACCGGGACGTCGAAGCCATAGAGATTGATTGCTGCATTGGCAGTACTGGCAGTGTGTTGCGCCTCACCGTGTTAGGGTGGATGCAACTCTCTGTACTCCCACTGTCAAATAAGCAGCTAGTAGTGTGGCCGTTTACCTTGACGTCCATCATCGACCAGGCGAGCTGGTGAGGCCTGGACTGGTCCAACGCGACCGAGGCCACCGTCGGATTAGGCGATGCGGTGGACGGTTCCCAAAATGGCGGCACCAGTGAGTCGGCTGACATCACCCAAGATGGCGGCTTCTGTGGGTCGCACATGGCTGATGGCGTCCAAGATGCGGCCTCTGTAGGTCGCACGCGGCCGCTGGCGTCCAAAATGGCAGCACCCGCGGATCGCACGCGGCCGATGGCGTCGACGACGGTCCCTCCCATGGATCGCACGTGGTGCTGCTGGGCCTGCGGGCCGATTTTGTCCTGCAAACCTTCAGGTAGTGACCCTTCTTACTGCAGCCAGAGCAGATCGCGTCTTTCGCCGGGCAGCGTCATCGTGGGTGCTTCTCCAGGCTGCAGAAGTAGCATCTCGGCCTCCGGGGACTGCCGCAGTGGTCAGTTCGGCTTCGGGACGGGGCATGGCGTAGGTTTGCGGCCCTCCCAGGTACAGCGATGGCTGCGGTCGCGGTGTCTGCGGTGCGCCCTCGTGGTCGGGGGTGTAGGCCTCGAGGTTCCGGAACGCTACCTCCAGCGAGCTGGCAATTTCCACAGTTTTCTTAAGGTCCAGCCCACCTTGTTCCAGCAGATGCTGCCGGATATAGGTCGACCTGATGCCCGCGACAAAGACATCTCTGATCAGGTCATCGGCGTTTTGGGCGGCTGAAACGGCCTTGCAGTTGCAGGCTCTGCCGAGTGCACGCAGTTCGCGCAGGAATTGCTCAGTCGATTCCCCGGGCTGCTGTCTGCGAGTGGCCAGCAGATGTCTGGCGTAGACTTCGTTCGGTTGCTGGTTGTATTGGCTCTTGAGGAGATCTATTGCCTCCTGGTGGGTCTCTGCGTCGTGGATCATCGCGAAGACGTGAGCGCTGACGCGGGCGTGGAGCACATGCAGTTTGTCGATGTCTGTTACGACGGAGGAGGAGGAGGAGGCGATGAAGGTCTCAAAACAGCGCAGCCAGTGATCAAAAGAATTAGAGGCGCCGACTGCCTGCGGATCCAGATCCAATTTGTCAGGTTTGAGGAGTTGCTCCATTTCACAAATGTTGTTAATAAAATTGATGCACCATTGATACACGCAAAGACTAGAGGTTGCGGAACAACAGGCTTTTATTAACAAGAACAGAAGCACTCCCAAACCGATGGCCAACTCGAACTGAGGCAGAGGGGTGGAGAACAGCCACCTTTATACCCCAAGGAGGGCGGAGCCCCGGACCAAGGCAGCAGGGGCGTGCCCAGGCACATCCCACACACAGACAGTGTTACAGTGGTTCACCACACCTATCCCCGTAACCCCATGCATTTACCCCATTAATCCCCCTAACCTACACATCTTGGGATACTAAGGGGCAATTTAGCATAGCCAATCCACCTAACCCGCACATCTTTGGACAGTGGGAGGAAACCGGAGCATCCAGAGGAAACCCACGCAGACACGGAGAGAACTTGCAAACTCCACACAGACAGTCACCCAAGGCTGGAAACAAACCCGGGTCCCTGGCACTGTGAGACAGCAGTGCTAACCACTGTGCCACCGTGTCGCCCTGACGGCCCTATCTGTTTTCTCCGCTGCATGGCAAAGATCCAATGACACAGGAGAACTGGGTTAGATTATCCATTCAAGATCAGCAGTGGAGATTGAACCTTCTGACTCCGAAGAAAGATGAAGACCAGAATTCTCCGGCTGTTCACGCCCTGCTGCCACCACTGCCTGCAACAACGGTGAATTGGGCGCTCAGCCAAATCACCATTCACAGCAGCGGGACTGGAGAATCCCAGCCGCGGATGAGGTCGGAGAATCCAGGCTGAAGTCACAGGATTGTAACCTTCCCTCATGGTGCTTTGATTAAGATAGTGACTCGCCTCCAAATTGCCCTTTAAATAAATGCCACAGAATTCACAGGGTGGAAATTTACACTGGCAGGATTTTACAGCCCTGGTGAAGTGAATGGACTATTGAATGAGCAGCCACATTTTTTGACCCCACCCCACGCTGCAATGGATCCAAAAATTCCATCCTTAGTTTCAGAATCTGGAACTAAAATCCAACTCGAGGAAACATTAGGAATATTTCAGCAAGGGAGAAGTGGCTGTGACAATTCTTCATTGTCGAAATTGCCACAAAGCATTGGGAAACTAACCAGTTGAATATTGAGGACAGAATGTGACAGTTTCAATTTGCCTTGATTTTTAGACTGAAGACAGTCCTCTTTCTGACAGTCCCAAGAGCCATAATTCTGTTAAAAGCTCATTTATGCGTGGCCCCTGCATTTCACAAGCACTCAACACTCTGTTGAATGGAACAACTGCATCATGCTCAAGCTGTCCACTGCCATCTTAGACATCGCTCAAGGACCTGTTCCCTCAGTAAGACTGTCATTGCACATTGATATCTGCAAGCAAGCATCTCTGGCTTGCAAATCAAAAACACAAGTGGCGCCTTGCCAAAATTATTATTAATAGGAGGTAGCTCACCCAGGCTTAAACAAAGCCAAGATACTTTCCTGGTGCAATGCTGGAGGCACAGCACAAAACAGGAAAGTTGGAACAAGGAAACCTCCAGGTGATAGTCAACATCTTTCCCCAAAGGTATGGGAGTCTAAAACTAGAGGGCATAGGTTTAAGGTGAGAGGATAGAGATACAAAATGGTCCATTGGGGCAATTCTTTCATACAGAGGGTGGTGAGTGTCTGGAACGAGCTGCCAGAGGTAGTAATAGAGGCGGGTACAATTTTGTCTTTTAAAAAGCATTTAGACTGTTACATGAGTAAGATTGGTATAGAGGGATATGGGCCAACGTGAGCAATTGGGACTAGCTTAGTGGTAAAAAAAAGGGCAGCATTGAAAGGTTGGGCCGAAGGGCCTGTTTCCATGCTGAAGAACTCTATGACTCTTGATTTGATTTGATTTATTATTGTCACATGCATTAGTATACAGTGAAAAGTATTGTTTCTTGCATGCAATATAGACAAGACACACCATTCATAGAGAAGGAAACGAGAGAATGCAGAATGTAGTGTTAGAGTCATAGCTAGGGTGCAGAGAAAGATCAACTTAATGCGAGGTAGGTCTATTCAAAAGTCTGATGGCAGCAGGGAAGAAGCTGTCTTGAGTCGATTGGTATGTGTTCTCAGACTTCTACATCTTTTTTCCGATGATAGAAGGTGGAAGAGAGAATATCCGGCGTGTGTGGGGTCCGTGATTATGCTGGCTGCTTTTCCGAGGCAGCGGCAAGTCAATGAATGGGAGGCTGGTTTGCGTGATAGATTGGGCTTCATTCACGGTCTTCTGCACCGTAGGGATTCTATGATTCTACGATTCTAGATTCCACCACCTTTTCTGGAAGGGAGTTCCAGAGACTCGCTACCCTCTGAGAGAAAAAAACATTTCCTCATCTCTGTCTTAAATGAGTCACCCCTTATTTTTAAACAGTGACCCCTAGTTCTAGATTCTCCCAAAAGAGGAATCATCCTCTCCGCATCCACCCTGTCAATACCCCTCGGGATCTTATATGTTTCAATCAAGACGTCTCTTCCTTTTCCAAACTCCGGCAGATACAAGGCTAGCTTGTTCAGCCTTTCCTCATAAGACAATCTACTCATTCCAGTTTCACATCTGGTAAAACTTCTCTGAACTACTTTCAACATGTTTGCATCTTTCGTTAATTAAGGTGACCAATAACATACACAGGCTCCAATATTCCTTTTAGACTAGGGTGATAGTAAGATAGATACAGATGTGCGAGGATGTTCAGCCCCTCCGTCATTCTAGCCATTCACAACCCAGTATTCAACAATGCCTCATGACCCCAGAATGTCTGCCTTTACGAGTCAGGAACCTAATCCATGCGTCGCATATACAATTACTGGAGCATATCCCTGGAACTGACTTCACAGATAGACGTCGGGGAACATAGGTACTTATTAGCAAGTCTCACTCGCTCCCCTCTACAACTCTCCCAGGGCGATCCCCGGCAGATCATAGAATCATCGATTAGAATCATAGAATCCCTACAGTGCAGAAAGAGGCCATTCAGGCCATCGAGTCTGCACCGAGCACAACCCCATCCAGGCCCTACTCCTGTAGCCCCATATATTTATCCTGCTAATTCCCCTGACACTAGGGTCAATTTAGCATGGCCAATCAACCTAACCCACCAGAGCACCCGGAGGAAACCCACGCAGACACGGGGAGAATGTGCAAACTCCACACAGACAGTGACCTGAGCCGGGAATCGAACCCAAGTCCTTGGCGCTGTGAGGCAGCAGTGCTATCCACTGTGCCATTGATCTCCAGACCTTCAGGGTCACCTGACCCATTTCCTTAAAGGGGCTATGCCACCAACATACATAACACTGCATTGATATAAGAATCTACTGATGACCATGAAACCATTGGCGAATGTTTGAAAAACCCAACTGGTTCACCAATGTCCTTTAGGGAAGGAAATCTGCTGTCCTTACCCGGTCTGGCCTCCATGTGACTCCTGAGCCACAGCAATGTGTTGACTCTCCATTGCCCTCTGAAATGACCTAGCAAACCACTCAGTTCAAGGGTAACTACGGATGAGCAATAAATGCTGGCCAAACAGTGACGCCCATGTCCTACGAACGAATAAAGAGAAAAAAAATGAAGAATTTCCTGACTCCCGGCCTCGATGAAGGCTATTCTACTCATTTCTTTGTCTCATCTAGATGCTGATTAACTTGTGTGGCCGGATGTTTTGCTTGCGCTCTCCGCAAGACCGGTAAAACCCACCTGAGGTCAACGGACCTTTGCATGGAGTCCACCCCCCTCCCGCCTGCTACGATTCCCATGGTGGGCGGGATGGGAAAATTCCACCCGTGATGTATTTTCTGCTTTGTTGTTTTTGATTCCTGCTTTTTTTCCCCGTTTATTTCTAACAGTCATTATCCTTACAGCAGGGGCGGGGGCAATGGTATCAGTCTATTTTGACACTTTCTGGGGCAACCTAGGCTGAAGGCCTTATGAAAGACACCGTCTTAATGGCAGAACTAAAGATTGCCAACAGCTGAGAGGAGCCATTAGGTGATTGCAAGCTGCAACCTCCTCATTTTTGTTGTCAATAGGTCACACTTCAACCACACAGGCACAAGTGGCTTTGTGACAGCTCTAACTCTATATTGCTTCCGTTACTAAACCTGGCAGCTGGGAGGATGGGGCAGGGGGTAGGATTTTGAGGGGGTTAGCGGAGGTCGAGGAACATTACTTGAATTACAGGAACTGTGGGACATTAGGAGAATGTTGCAATTTATTGCCAGACTGGGATCTTCTCCTTGTAAAGCGGAATAAATCTATAAAATACAGATAATGGAACAGAGATAGGACCCAGACATTAAGTGCTGCACTATTCAAAGAAGCTTCAGCATTGGACTCGGAATTATAAGAGCATTTCTCTTTCTAATCTGGTGACATGCAATAAAGGGGGAAAAATACATCCATGTTTAGGTTCCAGTTATTGAAATAATCCTTTCAGATTTATATTTTCTCGAAGCATTTTAATGTTTCTGTCTGATAACAAAAGCAAACACAGATTGCTAAAATTTGTCTGGTGTTTTTTTTTCGCTGACATTTACAGGGGTGTGAGCTCCATAAATAATATACATCCATTCCCTTTCATTATTCCCCCTCCAACCCTACCCCAAAGCACCACTCTCTTTATCACATCCAAAAAACCTTCCCATCTCTACGTTTCCATTCTCAAACCTTCAGCCGTGGAAAGCCAATAGAACTTTGAACCCAAGTGCCTCACCCAACCTCCCCACACATAACACAGGGTTCACTGGGCATCAGTACTCAGCGGGGAGGCGATGGCCTAGTGGTGTTATCACTAAACTATTAATCTAGAAACTCAGTCAATGTTCTGGGGACCCAGATTCAAATCCTGCCTTTGCAGATGGTGGAATTTGAACTCAATTAAAAAAAATCTGGAATTGCGAATCTACTGATGACCAGTAAGCCATTGTCGATTGTTGGAAAAACCCACCTGATTCAATAATCTCATAGAATCCCTACAGTGCAAAAAGAGGCCATTTGGCCCATCAAATCTGCACCCACCACAATCCCTCCCAGCCCCTATCCCTGTAACCCCATGTATTTACCCTGCTAGTCCCCCTGACACTAAGTGGCAATTTAGCATGGCCAATCGACCTAACCCATACATCTTTGGACTGTGGGCGTAAACCAGAGCACCCGGAGGAAACCCACACATACGAGGAGAATGTGCAAACTCCGCACAGTCACTCAAGCTGAGAATCGAACTCAGGTCCCTGGTGCTGTGAGGCAGCAGTGCCAACCACTGTGCCACCGTGCCATCCTTTAGGGAAGGAAATCTGCCTGTCCTTACCTGGACTGGCCTACATGTGACTCCAGATCCACAGCAAAGCGGTTGACTCTTAACTTGCCCCTAGGGCAACTAGGGATGGGCAGCAAATGCTGGCCAACCAGTGACACCCATATCCCACGATTGAATAAAAGAAAAAGGAGCTGGACTATCGACCGATTTATCCCTGGCTGCGCACAAGTTGCAACCAACAGTTGATCAAAATGATAAAGTTCCAAAATACTGCGGATGCTGGAATTGGAAACAAAAACAGAAAATGCTGGAAAGTCTCAGTGAGTCTGACAGCATCTATGGAGAGAGAATAGAGCCATCGCTTCGAGTCCGGATGACCCTTCGTCAGAGCTCCACACACAACGTAAACTGGAGGAACAGCACCTCATCTTCCGGACTGAACATTGAATTCAGCAACTTCAGAGCGTGAACTCTCCCCTCCACCTCCACTCCATCTCCCTTTGTTTTATTTCATTTCTTCTTTTCATCCTTTCATCCATTTTTATTACTTGATATTCTTATTTGGACTTTAACAGCTCTGACGAAGGGTCATCCTGAATCGAAACGTTGGCTCAATTCTCTCTCCATAGATTGATCAAAATAAATTAAAGTTTTTAAAAAAGTTTATTTATTAGTGTCACAAGTAGGCTTACATTAACACTGCAATGAAGTGACTGTGAAAATCCCCTCGTCGCCACACTCCGGCGCCTGTTTGGGGACACTGAGGGAGAATTTAGCACGGCCAATGCACCTAACCAGCACGTCTTTCGGACTGTGGGAGGAAACCGGAGCACCCGGAGGAAACCCACGCAGACACGGGGAGAACGTGCAAACTCCACACAGACAGTGACCCAAGCCAGGGATCGAACCCGGGTCCCTGGCGCTGTGAGGCAGCCGTGCTAACCACTGTGCTGCCATGCTGCCCACTCGTGCCACCATGCTGCCCAAATTAGACTTGCTAAAGGAGTCACCTGGCTGCTTGGTGGCATTTCTTGAGTCGTGGCCCACAACCTCCAGCCAATAGTGTGCTGCTAATGAATATTATAATGTACCTCGTAAATAGTGATACTGGGTACAACACTGCATTGAGTGCACTGTGGTATTTACACTAATCATAAACCCCTACGTTGGTGCTCATAATGCCAGCTAGCCAAGCTGGTATATTTTTGGTCTTTTTCTAACTATTCAAATCTAGATTATTGGAAGATTAACATGACAACGGTATAAATTTGTTTATAAAAACCACTGTGCCACTGTAAGGCAACAAAAGCTCAGTTAAAAGCCCCATCTCACTGCTGCTGATAGAAGTAGGCCTGGAATCTTGTCATACAGTGGTGGGGCAGGGGGGCGTTTCTTGTTCAAAGGCACTCAGTGCCTGATCAAGGGACCTGTCATCAGGAAAGGACGAATAGTCACCCCACTGCCTTTGCTGCTGAACCACTTCCCTTTCTCCCCGGTGATCACCTCCTTGTTATCCCCATCCTGCCCTCCCTCACCCCCGGCATGGGGCCCTCACTGATCTTAGCCCTCTAATGAGTGCATCACTGCCAACTACAGCCACTCATCCAGTGACACTGCCTGTGATTGGGCCAGCAGCTCTTGGGGGGGGGGGTGGGGCTTGTGTGGGATTGCACCTTCCCTCCCGCTTCCCCTGTCCACTGAAGTACAGGGATCATGATCCAAGGGAAGGCCTGCTGCTGAGACACACTTAACTCAGCAGGCATTCCCCAAAGGAAGTGACATGGGTCTCTGCCAGCTCGCTAGTCAAAAGATGGGACCTCCCACCCACCCCCCCATCACCTACGTTAAATACTTCCTTTGCTACAGATGCAGAACAATCACAAAAAGTCAGTCACTGATCAAGAGCCTGGCACCTCCTTCCTCACAGCACCCCATGGGTGTACTGACACCACGTGGACTACAACAACTTCACGAAGGAGGCTCAACACCACCTTCTCAAGGGCAAACAGGAATGGCAACAAATACTGGCCTTGCCAGCGATGTTCACAAACACGAACAAAGAAAATAATTGGTCAACGGGCTGTACCAATCTGGAACTCCCCCCTCCACCCGCCCCTTCCCCCACCATGGCAGTATCATGGGTACCTCCCCTTCACTGGCAAGTCCTCCCCCACTCTTCAAAGACATCGACCCTTACCCCCCACCAGACATAACAGGAACCCCCCCCAATGATGCTCCCCAGAGGGCCCACCACAGTACTGCCCCCTGGCACTGGATGGCAGTACTAACCTGTGTCAGGATGCAGTGCCAGGGCACTGCCCAGGCATACCCCTCCCTACCCAGGGGCGATAATTACCTTTGCTCCCCTGGCGGGATCCCTTCGACTGAACCCTGTCTTAAGTGACGTCACGTCAGCGAGGTTTGAATATTTAGCGGCGGGGGAATATGTAGTGGGGAGGCCCTTAATAATATTTAAATTAATTAAATTGTATTTAAATGAGGTTCCCGCCCTTTGTCGCTGGTGGGTAAAAATTGGGAAACGAGATCCCGCCGGCAAGAATTTGGGCCCACATCGCCTTTTAATCTCGCAGCAAACATGGGTACAAAATTCCCCCTAAAGGTTTACATTTGGAGCCTTGGTATCACCACACCTCAGGCGAGGGGCAAGGCTGAGAAGGCGGGGTCTTTATGAATACCCTCAGCCGGTACGGGAATTGAACCCACATTGTTGGCATTGCCTCTGCATCATGAACCAGCCGTCCTGCCAACTGAGCTACCCGACCCCCAAACTGGGTAAGGGAAGTTGATCATTCTCCTTGAATAATGTACCTCAATGCTCGTCAATTCAATCCACTTGGTGGGGGCAGAACTAGATTGTCACTTAACCTAACTTAAACTTTTAAAAAATATTTTAGAAGCTGACCACTATTTGAGTTTCCAATTACGGTCAAGGAAAATCGAGATTAAAGTACGTTTAGAACAAAGCTGTTTATCTTTTAATTCCGAGGGAATATAAAGAGAAATTTAAAGCACTGCCAGTGGTAGGTGAATGCAGTATGAGTTTAAAATTCCCATTGGCGATAGGGAGATGACATGAAGTGAGAGTCACAGCTGAGAGAGTTCATTTTGCACAGTTAGCTTGCTTCTTCCACACAAGCTTATGGCCTTTCGATTTTTACTACAATGCACATCAAACGTGCAGACTCCGCACAGAGTGACCCAAGCCGAAGATTGGACCAGGGTCCCTGGCACTGTGAGGCAGCAGCGCTAACCACTGTGCCACCGTGCCACCCCGTATTTGTGTTTATGTGGCCCCTTTCACAACCCCTGGACATGTCCAAGGGCTGCACAGGCACCCTCTCTCAAAGCTGGCAACCCTAGCACCAGGGGCTGAGCCTGATTTCAGACCTTGCCAGTTTTCGGAGCAGGTAGTGTGGGTGGTTCGGGTCAAACTGGGTCAGGTGGGGTCAAGGGTAACTTGGAGCATGGAATAGAACAGCGCCCAAGCGGTGAATGGGATCAACACAGGAGTAGACTCAAGGTGGCATTCCACCCCCGCCCCCCCCCCATCCCCCACCACCTCAACCACTCCCAAACACCCACCCCTGCCCCCCTCATGACCATTCAGTCTGCTGGCAACTCTCTGAACTCGTGTGAAAGAATTCCCACTACGTTGAGCTAGTCGAGCGACACGGTGGCACAGTGGCTAGCACGGCTGCCTCACGGCACCAGGGACCCGGGTTCGATTCCCGGCTTGGGTCACTGTCTGTGTGGAGTTTGTACTTTCTCCCCGTGTCTGCGCGGGTTACACTCCAAAGATGTGCAGGTTAGGTAGATTGGCCATGCTAAATTGCCCCTTAGTGTCAGGGGGATTAGCTAGGGTAAATGCATGGGGATTGGACCTGGGTGGGATTGTGGTCGGTGCAGACTCGGTGGGCCAAATGGCCTCCCTCTGCACTGTCGAGACTCTATGATTCTAGAGGGCGGCCCAGTTCAAGGGTGTCCCCATCACCCTGGCGCAAGCCACCGTCTCGGAACGAAAAAAGGCATTAAAAAAATTGCAACTATCCACTCTTATGGTGGTTGTGAATATAAATGGAAAATGAAAAATACAATATAACAAAACACTGCCTCAGAATAAATGTGGTTTATATAAAAATATATTCATTTCATTGGAGGATGGGGGAAGGGGGCAGCAGAAAAATGTCACTTTTGATTTCATTTCTTTGCTCTCAGCTTTCTGAGCCGTACCTCAATGTTAGTCAAGTGGCAATAACCCTCAGTACACGGGATGGTAGTTCATCATTCATCTGGGGATAGGAAGAAATTGGGTCAGGCTTCATTGAATGCTGATAAGAGTATAGATGCTAACTACCTGGTCGTCCTCTGTAAAAAAAAAGAAAATTCAATCTTTTGCACCAGCAGGCAGCCGTCAGCCCAAATTGAAGAAGCATCGTAAAATTATCCAGCATGGAGACTATTGATGGGGAAAGAAATAGTCTTGGGGGAAGAGAGAGACCATTGTGCATTTTTTTAAAAACTACATCTCATTGGGACAAATCATTGATATAGCCTGCGGAGGAAAGTGTGGCCTGTGACATTCTGCTGAGATTAGAGTTTATCAGCTGTTTCTGACCCCTTTAATTATATTTGATGCAGCGAAAAAAGAAATAAGTAGTTTTCTCAGGCACAGCCTCCTGTGACTTGTGCTCGAGGATTTTGTGGAGCGAAGGTGCCTGAATTGTCGATTCAAAGCTTTCTTAAAGGCAAAGCATTATTCCCTTAAGGTGGCACATTGGTTAGCACTGCTGCCTCACAGTGCCAGGGACCCGGGTTCGATTCCCGGCTTGGGTCACTGTCTGTGCGGAGTCTCCCCGTGCCTGCGTGGGTTTCCTCCAAGTGCTCCGGCTTCCTTCCACAGTCCAAAAATCATGCTTGTTAGGTGCATTGGCCATGCTACATTCTCCCTCAGTGTACCCGAACAGGCACCAGAGTGTGGCAACTAGGGGACTTTCACAGTAACTTCGTTGCAGTGTTAATGTGACACCAATAAATAAACTTTAAAATAAGGCCTTAATTGGCAGCGGGACAACATGGCTGTCCAGGACCTTTCCCACTTTGGACATAGAATCATAGAATCGAATCATAGAATCCCTACTGTGCAGAAGGAAGTCATTCGGCCCATCGAGGCCCTATCCCCGCTTAGTTACCCTGCCAACCCCTCTAACCTATCATATCCCTGGACACTAAGGGTTAATTTAGCATGTCCAATCAACCTAATCCACACATCTTTGGACTGTAGGAGGAAACTGGAGCACCCGGAGGAAGCCCACGCAAACACGGGAAGAATGTGCAAACTCCACACAGACAGTGACCCAAGCCGGGAATCGAACCTGGGTCACTGAAGTGTGAGGCAGCAGTGCTAACCACTGTGCCACCGTGCCACCCCAGTGGCAAGGTGGAGGAGTGCTCAATTGCCAACCATCTGCCTGATTAAATGCCCCCCCTCCCCCATCTCTAAACATGTCTTGAGAGAGGACATTAAATTCCATGCAAAGTGTGACCTTTGGAGGATGGTGCATGCATACCTGACAGAAGACGTTCATATGCAGAATGGAAGAAAAAAGTGTCCCATTCCCCAACACACACATTCATCACCTTCATAAGCATAAAATTACAGAGTAATTAATAATAATGTGAGCAATTTAGTTCTGATTCATGTTAAGACTGCAACTGAGAACTACCAGTAAGCACCTAATTGGATTTAACAATACCTGATTCACTGCAAGTTTCATTCCAACTGCTCATAACTCTTCTGAACACGAAAGGTCACCGCTGACACATTAATTTGAGTTGGTTTGGCCTCTGTGGCCTCGATCTCCTTTGGTTAATCGCGGATCCCCAGACTCCTTTATGGCTATTAGGAACAAGAGAAGGCTCAGGGGTACAGAACTTGAATATTGTTGAAAGGAGAAGCAGGTTGTCAAAGATTTTCAACTTGCACTCATCAGGACAAAAGCTAGAATGCCAAATTTCTAACTATCACTTTACACTACCAGAGGAAAAAAGGTTTTCATTCATTGGCAAATTGAGGTTGATTGGCTGAGGGGTTGTCCTAGAAAACAATGTGGAACGTTGTCTACATCAGTGGTGATGAAGTATAAATGGTCGAGAGCTTCAAGTTCCTCGGTGTCCAGATCACCAACAATGTGTCCTGGTCCCCCCATGCCGACACTATCATTAAGAAAGCCCACCAACGCCTCTACTTTCTCAGGAGGCTAAGGAAATTCAGCATGTCCGCTACAACTCTCACCAATTTTTACAGATGCACGACAGTAAGCATCCCTTCCATATTTATCACAGCTTGGCATGGCTTTTGCTCTGACCAAGACTGCAAGAAACTACGAAGTATTGTGAATGTAGCCCAGTCCATCTCGCAAACCAATCTCCCAGCCATTGACTCCATCTACACTTCCCACTGCCTCGGAAAAGCTGCCAGCATAATCAAGGACCCCACACACCCCAGACATACTCTCTTCCGCCTTCTTTTGTCAGGAAAAAGATACAGAAATCTGAGATCATGTACCAATTGACTCAAGAACAGTTTCTTCCCTGCTGCCCACAGACTTTTGAATTGATCTTTTATATATTAAACTGTTCTTTATCTTCACCCCATCTGTGACTGTAACACTATATTCTGCACCCTGTCTTTTCCTTCCCCCCGATGTACTCTATGAACGGTATGCTTTGTCTGTATAGCGCACAAGAAATAATACTTTTCACTGTATTCCAATACATGTGACAATAAATCAAATCAAATCAAATCAAAGTCTCTTCAAGATCTTGGGTAATCCAGTTAAAGTTAAAAGTAAAAACATTTATTCGTTAGTCACAAGTAGGCTTACATTCACATTGTAATGAAGTTACTGTGAAAATACCCTAGTCGTCACACTCCAGCCCTTGTTGGGGTACACTGATGGAGAATTTAATACGGCCAATGCATCTAACCTGCTCATCTTTGGACTGTGAGAGGAAACCAGAGAACCCGGAGGAAACCCACGCAGACACGGGGAAAATGTGCAAAGTCCACGCAGACAGTGATCCAAGCCGGGAATCAAACCCAGGTCCCTGGTGCTGTGAGGCAGCAGCGCTAACCAATGTGCCACTATGCCGCCCTGATCCAAAAAAGGTCCAAGGGCTTGAAAATATTCATTTTATTTGCAGAGAACGGGATCCCCGCGAATGAGTGTGTATCACTTCTAGCGAGTGTAAACAAGCCACGTGACAATCTTGCTGCTTGCCTTTAATTGGTTGTTCATGTTTGTTTGAGTTACCTGGGAGCTCAGGGAACCTATTGTTCCTCATTACTTCCTCTGCGCAATGCCTCAGCCAATCAGGGTCAACAAGCCAAAAGCACCCTTTTCTCCAGCAGTGAGAATTGTTGTGATTGTTTAAAATTTGGCATTCTTGTATTTGTCCTGTTGAGTGGAAGGCAAAGAAAGCTTTGGCAACATGTCTCTCTTTTCAGAAGGTAAATAAAAATTGTTTGCCCAAAACATAATGAATTTGTGGAACCAGTTACTGGATATTTGGTTGGGGAAGGGGGAGTGTTGGCAATGGGGTAGTCAAGCATTGAATTCCTTTCTTTTCCTTCATTCATTTATAGGACGTGAGCCTTGCTCTGGGCCTCAGTTCATCTAACCCACACACTTATGACCATTTCATGGTCACTGCTAGACTTTTATCAACTCTCACCAACTTGTACAGATGCACGATAGAAAGCATTCTTTCTGGTTGTATCACAGCTTGGTATGGCTCCTGCTCTGCACAAGACCACATGGACGACAAAAGGTCGTCAATGTAGCCCAATCCATCACGCAAACCAGCCTCCCATCCCTTGACTCTGTCTACACTTCCTGCTGCTTTGGCAAAGCAGGCAGCACAATCTCTTCCACCTTCTTCCTTCAGGAAAAAGATACAAAAGTCTGAGGTCACGTACTAACTGACTCAAGAACAGCTTCTTCCCTGCTGCTGTCAGACTTTTGAATGGACATACCTTGCATTAAGTTGATCATTCTCTACACCCTAGCTATGACTGTAACATTACATTCTGCACTCTCTCCTTTCCTTCTCTATGAACCATATGTTTTGTCTGTATAGCGTGCAAGAAATAGTACTTTTCACTGTATGTTAATATATGTGACAATAATAAATCAAATCAAATCAAAATTTTTTATTGAATTCAAATTTCACCATCTTCCCTGATGGGATTCGAATCCGTGTCCCCAGATCTCGCCCTGGGTCTCTGGATTGCTAGTCCAGTGACAATGCCACTATGGCAATGTCTCCACTGAGGCCAATTTTCCAGTTACTGGCCTTGGATGTATTGGAGCGCCTTAGCTCAGCGCACAGAGGAAAATCGAACAAAGGTGTCGGACAGTTCCCCGCCAATTGTCCGGAAGTCTCTGCTCAGTTTCCCACCTGAAATACAATTCTAATTACATTTCAAACTACCTATCTTCCCTGATATCTGACATTCAACTGCAGTCAGAGAGAAATTGAGACATTTCCACAGTTCCGACAGTTGAGAAATGATCATGTTTCATGTTTTGATGCTTTTGCACCTCATTCCCTCCATTCTGTTTCTCACTTAGATATATGTCCTGACGTATACATGCCACTTTACAGAAACTTTACAGAAACTCCCCAACACTGATTTACTGCTTCTGCATCACATTGTGTGGGATCTTGCTGTGCACAAAATGGTTGCAACTTTTGATAACATAGCAACACATAAACCATAAAAAACACATAAAATCCCTATAGTACAGAAGGAGGCCATTCAAACCATCAAGCCTGCACCGACTCTCCGACATCATATCCAGTCCCACTCTCCCTCCTGCCCTATCCCCGTAACCCCATGGCCCGTCCACCTAACCTGCACATCTTTGGACTCTGGGAGGAAACTGGAGCACCCAGAGGAAACCCACGCAGATACGGGGAGGATGTGCAGACTCCACACAGGCTCCACCCAAGGCCAGAATCGGACCTGGATCCCTGGCGCTGTGAGGCAGCAGTGCTAACCACTGTGCCACCGTAACATCCTCAGAATAGTTTGCTGTTATTTTTTAATTGCTCAGAGATATGATGAATTTCTTTTGTTCATAAAATTTGTTCAGTAAAAAATGTATAAATTGTAGCTGTGACCATGACTAGAAAATATTTTATACAGAAGAACAATTTCTTTTATTGACCATTTCCCTGAATTTTGAGCCTCTGGAACTGTAAATAGATGAATTTCTAGACTCGAAAGGTATCAGGAGGTATGGGGAGAGCACAGGAGTATGGCATTGAGATAGAGGGTGGGATTATCTGGCCACACCCCCTCCAAAGCCGAAAAACCCCGCCTGAGGTCAATGGAACTTTGCGCGGTTCGCCACCCCACCCAGTACGATTCCTCGTCACCGTGCCATGCTGCATATGTGGTGGTAAAACTCCGGTCCGAGGACCGACCATGATCATATTGAATGGCGGAGCAGGCTCGAAGGGTCGAATGGCCTACTGCCATTCCTGATATCTGTGTTTCTATGGCCAGCCGGGATTCTCCAACCTCACCCGCGGCTGGGATTGTGCGGTCCGGCCGCTGTGAACGGAGATTTGGCTGAGCGCTGATGCTCGCTGGCAGCAGCGATGGGGCGTGTGACATCGGAAAATTCCAGCCTGCGTCTCTATCATTCAGCTCTTTATTGTCCAGGGTATCAATCGATCCAGCATTGAATACAGGAGTTGGGGCGTCTTGTTGAAGTTGTACAAGACATTGGTAAGGCCACACTTGGAATACTGTGTGCAGTTCTGGTCACCCTATTATAGAAAGGATATTATTAAACTAAAAAGAGTGCAGAAAAGATTTACTAGGATGCTACCGGGACTTGATGGATTGAGTTATAAGGAGAGGGTGGATAGACTGGGACTTTTTTCTCTGGAGCGTAGGAGGCTGAGGGATGATCTTATAGAGGCTTATAAAATAATGAGGGGCACAGATCAGCTAGATGGTCAATATCTTTTCCCAAAGGTAGGGGAGTCTAAAACTAGAGGGCATAGGTTTAAGGTGAGAGGGGAGAGATACAGAGGGGCAATTTTTTCTCACAGACGGTGGTGAGTGTCTGGAACAAGCTGCCAGAGGTAGTAGTAGAGGCGGGTACAATTTTGTCTTTTAAAAAGCATTTAGATAGTTACATAGGTACAATGGGTATAGAGGGATATGGGCCAAATGCGGGCAATTGGGATTAGCTTAGGGGTTTAAAAAAAAAGGGCGGCATGGACAAGTTGGGCCGAAGGACCTGTTTCCATGCTGTAAACCTCTATGACTCTAAATGATCTAACAACTGGGAGTGGCATGAGAAGAAATTGCTCAATTCCAGCCTTTCTTGAAGCTTGCTAACTTTGTCTCTTAGTTCTGCAATCACAATTCAAGTGGATTTCTCTCACCTCACGTCAAGCGCATGGCTTTAGAATGATGTTTCCTATTAAGCTGCAGAATTCCACTCAGTATGTCCAGCAGATCTGGAGCTCATCAAACCTCTGTTTCCGTCTCATATTTTCAGTGACATTTCTCCATTATACAGAAATGACTGCCGAAGTATTAATGGACAATCGTAGGCAGATGGTGAGATGTATTAGCCCCTTTACAATAAACAGATTAACACTCACATTAAAGCCCAACAATTTCCCATTAACTTACACAGAAGTAATTTCTGGGTGATCATTACAAGAACTAGGGATTATTCTAGTCACAGGCAAATCCAAATGGTTCAGCTACTTCCACTGCACCGGGGGTCAATTTCTGCACTACCAAAAAGGGAATTCACTATTAAAAGCTTATTTTACAACATGACTGGTCTCTTAGTAATTAAATCGGAATCATCCCATTTAATGCTGATAGTTCCAGGAGTCGTGATCAGGCTCCAATGATTCCTAGTACGAACACTTTATTATCAGATAATCATTGACCTTGCTATCCAGTGAACTGGAACATCTTAGATTTGTTCCCTTTAAATCACACTCCGGGTATGGTCTTAATTAATTGGCACTGGAGTGATAGATAATGCATCAGTAACACAGAAAGCTGCCTGTTAGTCTGGATGCATTTTAAATGCAACAAAACAAACTGTTGGTTTTGATTCAGTACTGACTTAAAGAAAGCATCTCAAACTGTATTTTGAAAGGTGGTTCATTTGTTAGCAGCAGCGCCTTAACTCAGCAGCCACATGCAGCCTGTACTGAAGGTGGCTTTCTACAGTGTGGCTATTCCAGAAAGAACATATTTCAAACTGACGGTGGTAGGTTGGAGATCAGAGGCACTCAGATCCGCAAAGTGCAATTGCAACGATGCACCTCATTTCTCATGGGGGTGGGGGCGCACAGAACCTGTTTTGTGTTCTCTTCCAGAATGCAGCTTTTTTTATGGTCAAAGATAATGGAAATAACATCTGACCAGTAACCTAATCAATTCTCAACTCTGGCGAGGTATCCCCAGTAGACTTCCTTTATTAGGTGTTATTTCGTGGCTTTGTATTGTCTGAAGAATATAAGGTTTCCTTTAGGCGTGGCAGAAAGGCAATAATGCTAATAAACGGTGCTTTCAAATTGCTCTCAAACCCATGTCCTTTTGCCACATCCCTCAATTACTCACCACCATCAGATAGCCTTGGAATTGCCTCTGGAATCCATTTATTTGATTTGATTTGATTTGATTTATTATTGTCACATATATTAGTGCACAGTGAAAAGTATTGTTTCTTGCGTGCTATACAGACAAAGCATACCGTTCATAGAGAAGGAAATGAGAAAGTGCAAAATGTAGTGTTACAGTCATAGCTAGGGTGTAGAGAAAGATCAACTTAATGTGAGGTAGCTCCATTCAAAAGTCTGACAGCAGCAGGGAAGAAGCTGTTCTTGAGTCGGTTGGTACGTGCCCTCAGACTTTTGTATCTTTTTCCCAGCGGAAGAAGGTGGAAGAGAGAATGTCTGGGGTGCGTGGGGTCCTTAATTATGCTGGCTGCTTTGCCATGGCAGCGGGAAGTGTAGACAGAGTCAATGGATGGAAGGCTGGTTTGCGCGATGGATTGGGCTACATTCACAAACTTTTGTAGTTTCTTTATTTGTTTGGAACACTTCAGCATCTTGCGTGGAACTTTCAGTCCATGCTGACTCCTACCCCCGCCCCTCCTCCCAACAACCAACTCCATCCCCCCATTGCCCCCAGCCCCCCATCTCACCCACCACTCTGAAGCCCACGCCCCAGGTTCCCTCTCACCCGCTTCAGCCCTTCAAAGAAGCCAGTGGCCCCACAGCAGAAGCAGTCTCGAACACGCTGCTGTTCAGACTGGCCTGTGATGACCTCCCCCACCGCACCTCCATCCCAAAGATGTGGAGCCGCTCCGTGAATGCTGCACCAGCTTGAGTGCACTCTCCTCCGAGTTTTTCTTGGATGTTCTGCTCGCCAGGCGCATGCCCTCTGAAACCAGCCGTACACCGAGCTGTTCTGACAGCACGCTGCTGCGGATGTTTTATTTGATGTGGAGTGTGATTCCGAGTATGGGCCCGATAATGACATGCTAATGTAGTGTAACGATGTTCCCGATATTGAACTGCCGCTGATAGGGGCAGGAGGTGATCGTGTCCGGCATTTACACCACCGAGTAATGCGATACTCACCCTGCCGAACCCGCCCAATGCAGCGGAAAATCCCAACCATGGGATCAGCTTAAATTCAGATAATTTTTCGCCATTCCTTCAAACTGATTTTTAAAAAAAACATCTGATTTTATTGTGGACAATTAAAATAATGTAATGATTTTAATCAGGCAATTGAGGTGGGCCTGTTCGAATATGAGCTCCCTGATTAAGGGCCAAATTGATGGGCCAATCAGGGAGACTCTTGCTTTGTACACAACCAGATGTGTCAGTTCCTCTGGCGCTCCTTGCGTAGACTGCTGACTGAAAGCCCTCTCTATGCTGTTGTCAGACTTGCAAATAAAGGGATCTTGGTGAAGGGACTTCTGCCTCCGAGGACCTATTAACAAATAACATAAAGATGCTTCAGCTCAACAAACTTAGTCACGGAACAATAAAGCAATTCTGTTTCTTCGGAAACATTGGGCGGGGTTTTATGCCCTCACCCGTCTCGAAACCATAAAATCCCGCCCGAGGTCAGCTGACTTTTCCATGGTCCGCCCCTCGTCCACTCTGATTCCCGTAGCAGGCAGGGCGGTAAAATTCCAGTCAATAGCTTTCCTGTAAAGCATTGCATCTAGCAGAAATTCAAACTGAACCATGTAATTTTGAACTGTGGTTGCAGAGTAAAATCCATAGATATTATAGATTCAAAAAATCATTTGAGTGATCAAAATCTTACAGGTGGAAAGGCAGGGTTGAGAGTCAGGTTAAGAAAGCACAAAGAATCCTGGGTAAAAGCAAATTACCGCGGATGCTGGAATCTGAAACCAAAAGGGAAAATGCTGGGAAATCTCAGCAGGTCTGGCAGCATCTGGAAGGAGCTTTAACAAAGGGTCATCTGGACTTGAAACGTCAGCTCCTTTCTCTCCTACAGATGCTGCCAGGCCTACTGAGATTTTCCAGCATTTTCTCTTTTGGTTACAGAATCCTGGGCTTTATTAATAAGTGCATAGAGTACAAGAGCAAGGAGGTTATGTTGAATTCATAGAAGTCACTAATTCAGTCGCAGCTGGAGTATTGTGTCCAGTTCTGGGCACCGTACTTTAGGAGGAATGTGAGAGGGTGCGGAAAAGATTCACAAGAATCTTTCCAGTGATGAGAACTTTCAGCCATGAAGGTAGATTGGAGAAGCTATTTCTGTTTTCCTTGGAGAAGGGAGAATGGAGAGGAGACCTGATGGAGGTATTTCAAAATCATGAGGGGTCTGGACAGAGTATGAGGAACGGTTGAGGACTCTGGGTCTGTACTCGTTGGAGTTTAGAAGGATGAGGGGGGAACTTATTGAAACTTACAGCATATTGCGAGGCCTGGATAGAGCGGATTTGGAGAGGATGTTTCCACTTGGAGGAAAAACTAGAACCAGAGGGCACAACTTCAGGCTAAAAGGACGATCCTTTAAAACAGAGATGAGGAAGAATTTCTTCAGTCAGAGAGTGGTGAATCTCTTTGCCACAGAAGGCTGTGGAGGCCAGGTCGTTGAGTGTCTTTAATACAGAGATTGATAGGTTCTTGATTGGTAAGGGGATCAGGGGTTATGGGGAAAAGGCAGGAGAATGGGGATGAAAAAAAATCAGCATTGATTGAATGGCGGAGCAGACTCGATGGGCCGAGTGGCCTAATTCTGCTCCTATGTCTTATGGTCTAGTAGATTGGGCAAAACTGTTCCCACTCTTGAAAGGATCAAGAATGAGAGGGCACAGATATAAAGTAAGCAAAACAAAAATGATATGAGAATAAACTTTTTCACACGGCTAGTGGCTTAGGTCTGGAATGCACTGACTGAGAGTGTGGTGGAGGCAGGTACAACTCCAAGCATTCAAAAGGGAATTGGACTGTTCTTTGAAAATGAAGAATGCGCAGGATTATGGGGAAATGAAGTTAGGTGAGTTCTCAATTGGAGAGTCAGTGCAGAAATGAGGGGCCGAATAGCCTCCTTCATGAACAACTCTTGTGATTCTGTGACCTAACTACTCATGATGTGGAGATGCCGGCGTTGGACTGGGATGAACACAGTAAGAAGTCTCACAACACCAGGTTAAAGTGCAACAGGTTTATTTGGTAGCAAATACCATAAGCTTTCGGAGCACTGCTCCTTCGTCAGATGGAGTGGAAATGTCCTTGGAGATCCTCTCCACTTGGAGCCGGCAGTTTGCGGTGTCGATGGTAGTCATGATGTGGAGATGCCGGCGTTGGACTGGGGTGAACACAGTGAGAGGTCTCACAACACCAGGTTAAAGTCCAACAGGTTTATTTGGTAGCAAATACCATAAGCTTTCAGAGCACTGCTCCTTCGTCAGATGGAGTGGAAATTTCCACTCCATCTGATGAAGGAGCAGTGCTCCGAAAGCTTATGGTATTTGCTACCAAATAAACCTGTTGGACTTTAACCTGGTGTTGTGAGACTTCTTACTGTGACCTAACTACTCAGGCAGCCCTTTGATTTAATGGGTCATCCTGAAGCAGCATCTTTGATATTTCTTCACTCCCTCTGCACTGAAATATCAGCCGAGATTTTGCTCTCAAATCTGTTCTCACTCAACGGAGAGTGCAAGCAGCTGAGCCAAGCTGACATTGAAGAGCCAATAGTTGACTTTAATATTGTTGTCACAGAGGTGTATGAATAAGGCATGCACTTTGAAATTTTACTGTTCACTGTTTTTTGATTTGATTTGATTTATTATTGTCACATGTATTAGGATTCAGTGAAAAATATTGTTTCTTGCGCACGATACAGATAAAACATACCGTTCATAGAGTACATTGTGGAGAAGGAAAGGAGAGGGTGCAGAATATAGTGTTACAGTCATAGCTAGGGTGTAAGAAAAGATCAGCTTAATATATAGTAGGTCCATTCAAAAGTCTGATGGCAGCAGGGAACAAGCTGTTTTTGAGTCGGTTGGTACGTGTTTTAAACGTTTGTACTTTATCCTGGTGGAAGAAGGTGGAAGCGAGTTTGTCCAGGATGCGTGGGGTCCTTGATTATGCTGGCTGCTTTTCCAAGGCAACAGGACGTGTAGATTGAGTCAATGGATCGGAGGATGGTTTGCGTGATGGATTGGGCTATGTTCACAACACTTTGTAGCTTCTTATTTTCCTGTTCATGGCAGGAGCCAGACCAAGCTTTGATAGATAGAATCCATAGAATCCTTACAGTGCAGAAGGAGGCTATTCAGCCCATTGAGCCTGCACCAACCACAATACCACCCAAGCCCAATTCCTGTAACCCCATATATTTATGTTAATCCCCTGACACGAGGGTTAATTTAGCATTCAACCTAACCTGTATATCTGTGGGAGAAAACCGGAGCTCTCGGAGGAAACCCACGCAGACATGGGGAGCACGTGCAAACCCCACACAGATTTTTGATTTGATTTATTATTGTCACATGTAAAGTTTAAAGTTTTAAAGTTTATTTATTAGTCACAAGTAAGGCTTACATTAACACTGCAATGAAGTTACTGTGAAATTCCGCTAGTCGCCACAGTCCGGCGCCTATTCGGGTCAATGCACCTAACCAGCACATCTTTCAGAATGGGTAGGAAACTGGAGCACCCGGAGGAAATCCACGCAGACACGGGGTGTGCAGACTCCACACAGACCGTGGGAACCCAGGTTCCTGGGGTTGTGAGGCAGCTGTGTTAACCACTGTGCTACCGTGTCGCCCCATGTATTAGTATACAATGAAAAGTATTGTTTCTTGTGTGCCATAGAGGCAAAACATACCATTCATAGAGAAGGGAAGGAGACAGTGCAGAATGTCGTGTTACAGTCATAGCTATGGTGTAGAGAAAGATCAACTTAATGCAAGGTAGGTCTATTCAGAAATCTGATGGCAGCAGGGAAGAAACTGTTCTTGAGTCAGTTGGTACGTGACCTCAAACTTTTGTATCTTTTTTCCAACAGTGGAGCTTGCACCTTCATCCGGAAAGGAGCCCAGTGAAAGAAATGGACTGCCTCTTGTATGCTGTTGAGGGTAAATTTAACAATATTGTTCAAGGGCAGCGATCATAGACCAGTTCCCTACATATCATCGAGATCAAAGAACTCGAGTTGCTGTTTGAGCCAATATCGAGCAGTTCTGACAATTATGAGGTTGATAGCAGAGATGCGCCCCAGTCCAGAGCACAATTTCTATTTAATTGTCTGTTTTCACTGTGGAAGCGGGTGTCAGAATGAACAAAGTTGGAGAAAAATACAGTCGATCTGTTTTTTTTGACCAACCTTTCTTTTAATTCTGAGAGAGGGGCATAATTCATTTATTAATATGTCAAAGCATGAGCTTGAAAAAAATAAATTGTCCAATGTACCTATCTATTCAAGCTTGAATTCTATCAAGTTTAGATGAAATTTACACATGGATAGAGATAATTATTAGTTGTTGCCCTCTTTAAGAGATAAAGTCAATAATGTCACCTCTATTTGTTCCAGCCTGTGACACAGATCAGTTATGTCTGTTGACATTTCTGAGAATAATACTTTTCCTCCAAAGTGATTGAATTTATGCCAGAGTGAGCTTCTCAACGTGATACGGACAATGATGAAACTGTACCACGGTGATACTTGGTGGCAATGGAAAAGACTCCCCTGACATCAGCACATAGCTCAAAGATCATGGCTGGGATTTTCAGGACCGGAACAATTGGAGAGGCAGCCATTGACATTCGGCAGGACCGGAAAATCGCACCCAATGGGGGTGATTCTCCCATCAAGCGCCGGGACAATCGCATGTCGGCCGATTCACGGGATTCGCCCATGCGTTCCCGCCGCGTGCAGCTCCCAGCGCCGGATATCTGGTGCCGTCAGAACCACGCTAGAAATCGGTGGGAACACCAGGTACACCAGCGATTGAGCTGGCCAGCAAATGGGAGGCTGACAGTTCGGGGCCACTGCTGGTTTTAGCCTCCTGAACAGGGATAGGCCCCACCCCCCTGAAATCTAATGATATTCACGATTGTGGCCACTGCATTGCAGAGTGTGGGAGATTGTAGTGTAAACTCCCGCTGAAAAATCAATCGTGATTTACACCAGTTTTCCCGTGAATTCAGCACTTAGAACTTTTTTGGGAGAATCGCAGCCTATGTTTTGCACTACAGCCCCTCCCTTGCTCCTGCAGCCTTCCCTCACCATCCCACCCTCACCACAGGACTTTGCAACAAATGGGCCCACTTCAATGGCGTGGGGATCATCTGATCTGGTTTGTAATTTTTTTAATTCATTCATGGGACGTGAGCGTTGCTGGCTGGGTCAGCATTTAGTTCCCTTCCCAGTTGCCCTGAGAAGGTGGTGGTGAGCTGCCTTCTTGAAACTCTGATGCAACTGAGAGGCTTGCTAGGCCATTTCAGAGGGCAGTGAGAGTCAACCACATTGCTATGGCTCTGGAGTCACATGTAGGCCAGACCTGGTAAAGACGGCAGATTTCCTTCCCTAAAGGACATTAGTGAACCAGACGGGTTTTTCCAACAATTGACAATGGTTTCATGGTCATCAGTGGATTCTTAATTCCAGATATTTTTTATTGAATTCAAATTCAATAATTCTGCCGTGGCGGGATTCGAATCGGGCGCTCAGAACATTCGCTGAGTTTCTAGATTAATAGTCTAGCGATAATACCACGAGGCCATCACCTCCTTTTGAACCCGGCAGATGTTGATTTCTTCGTCTATTAGATTTGTTAAATGTTCCTCACACTTTTGCTCAAAAGATAGGTGGCATTTGTATTGGTACACAAGCAAACATGGCAACGCGACTGCGCACAGCCAGATCCCACAGGTTGTAAGTAATGGATTCAAATGCGTCCTCAGCTGAAGGAGGAATGCTTTGACTGGGCAGCTGGAAGATTCTTTTAAATGTGAAAATCATGCAGGACTCAGCAGAAATCGTTGTGGAGTGAGCGCGTAGGGAGATAATACTCGTGAAGATATTGAACGGAATTCTCCGGCCTTTCACGCCAGCGGAACTCTCTGGCCTCACTGGCTGTGCATCCCCACCCGTGGTTTTCTCGACAGAGTGGGGTGGCTTCAGTGGGAAATCCCACTGACAGCGGCGGGAGCGGAGAATCCCACCACCAACGAACAGCACACCGCCTCCCGCTGCCAAAGAACACGTGGCTGGGAGACCGGAGAATCCTCCCCAGTCACTCATAGGCACAAGTTAATTTAGTTCAGCATCAGAGCGCAATATTCAGTACACATTATGTATAAATGTTTTGATAGCTAAACAAAATCGAGAATCGAGCCTTTTGGAATTGAGTTTGTAATATCAGTTTATCATCGAACCTTCCAATGCCATAATTGTGAGGTCAGCTAACAGTAAATATAATTTACCAAATTTTATTAGTTTAAGATTATACAGCAAAGAAAATGGCTTTCAGCAAAATTCTGTTGTATAAATAGACAATGTTGAATACTTACACAGATATTAAATCGAATGAACCACAGAGAAATAAGCCAATCGATTTAATAGCTGCTGCCATTTATCCTCCATATGAACTTCCTCTTACTCTTCCTCATTTTACTCTATCAAAATATCCTGTTCCTTTCACCCCCATGTGTTAACCTAATTTCCCCTTAAATACATTAACAATGTTCTCCTTAATCACTCTGTAATAACTCCATGGATGCAAAAGTCTTGTCACCAAGCTTATTTATTTACACAATAACATTTGTACGTAGCTAGCTCTCCTGGTAGCTCCCTGCTGAATGCAGGCTGGGAGTCTGACACACCTGCTTTAAATAGGGAGCATGAGGCTCCCTGATTGAGCCATCAATTAGGACTCATCAGATGCCTCTTTTTGTGTAGGGCTTATCAGGTACTTCTTTTATTTTTTTTTCTAAACCATAGCTTTATTTGTTGTGTAGGTACACTAGCGCTTTATGCAATGCTGGAGGAAGCCATTGTGGAACGCCAGGGCTTCGGGGTGGTCCCTTCGCGGAATCTGTTCCTGAATCAATGGTACACCACCTTCAGGTGCCTCAGGCGGCCTGTACCAGTTGTGTTTCTCCTTTTGGCCTTAGCACTCCAGTTATACTTCCTCTTTCTCTTGGCAGGGTAGGCACATTTACCACAGGTTGATTTCTGCAGGTGAAATACTTTAGCCCCACATCGCCGGCAAAGAGTGTGGGTCTTGTTCCGCCTCTTACCAAATGACGATGTCCCCTTCGTCATTCTCACAGCGCGCTCGCGAGAGAACGTGCTTCTTTTAGTTCATACTCCAGCAAGCCAACCTCATTAGCCTGGCTGAAGTCATCGCACACTCATTGTGAGTAAATTGAATTTACATTCTCTGGGGCTTAAAAGAATCAGGGGTGATCTCATTGAAACATGTAGGGGGGGATTTTCCGGTTTTGGGACGAGTGCAGCTGGAAAATCCCACTCAAGGACAACGGATCTTTGCAAGATCTGCCACCCCGCCCGCTACGATTCCTGTGGCAGGCGGGAGGGGATAATTCCCCCCATAAGATTCTGAAGGGGTTTGACAGGGTAGTTACCGAGGGGCAGTTTCGCCTGCTGGGGAGGTGAGTCCAAACGGGAACCGTCTCAGGGTAGAGGCACCAATCATAGAATCGGGGAATTCCTACAGTGCACAAGAGGCCATTCGGCCCATTGAGTCTGTGAAATTCCCCTAGTCGCCACACTCTGGCACCTGTTCAGGGACACTGAAGGCAAGTTTAGCATGGCCAATGCACCTAAACAGCACATCTTTCGGACTGTGGGAAGAAACCGGAGCACCCAGAGGAAACCCACACAGACACCCGGAGAATGTGCAGACCCCGCACAGACAGAACCCCAAGCCGGGAATTGAACCCGGATTCCTGGCGCTGTGAGGCAGCAGTGCTAACCATTGTGCCATCACGTCACCCTGAAAGCATGATTGGGTTTGGGGATTGTTATCATGGCCCATAAACCCTGCGTCTTTAAACCTTTGATATTTTAACTCCAAATGCAGGACCTGTGGGTATGTGAGATTTCAATGCATTATAAAAGAGCTGGGATGAATTTAAATTGACTTCATTCGAGAAAAGCTTACTTGACTGAAAATCCTTAAAAGATTTAACTTGCAGGAGCAAATATTCCACACAAAGACTTCAGAACAAATAACTCTCTTTTGTTGAACAGTCAGCCAAAGGCAAGCCTGTTAATTTCCCTCCAATTTTAATTAAAGTTCATTATTGATATGCCGATGCACAGCCCTTAAAGATTAACGCTCATCAAGTCATAATTTGAATTTTTTTAAAATCGTAGATGCCAATCAGATTTGGGGTTTAATCATCCGTGCATTATGTATGAGTCCGGCTAGTACACAATAGCAATGATCAACACTGCCGCACAGCCACTCGAAACATTGAGCTTTTAAAATATATAAATATATATATATTTGATTTTGACACACTGAAGAGTCAGTGAATGAATCAATTATGTCTAATTGATGCAGAATCTGTGTTTCTCTCACTCGCGCCCCAGTCAACCTCCAACCTTCAATCAATTTACTCGGCTAAAAAGGATCTATGCTGACTGATAGATCCACTGAACTATGTTTTCATGGTGTTCTGTATCATTCATTTATGCATCGGCTGCCTACTAAGCGTAGATACTGTATGGCACGCAACAGGGCTACATCTCAGCTCTGTAATTTGATGCTCAATGGGCGGCAAGGAAATAAGTCTAAGATTAATCTCTCTGTTCTTTCTATCAGTATTATAAATTGGTATTTTGATGGCTTTATCATTGACATATCAATCATCAGCAACTCAGTCATCACGCATCTTGTTCGTACAATGTTTGCTGCGCCAATTATTTTTTTTTGCGTTGAAACATTGATGCTGTGGGTATTTCAAGTGTCTTGCGCAAGAAGGTGGGACTTTTATCAAGGAGGTGGGAGGATCGGAAGAGTGCAGCTCAGGTTGCCAACTCTCCAGGATTATCCTGGAGCCTCCTGGAGCAGGAACTCAATATCCGGGATACCTCTGCAGGAAATCCTGGAAGAAAGGTCAAAGGGCCATTAAAATACGGTTGCGTTTTTATTTTCATCTTCTTTGAACACTTAACGTTCATTGGTTGTAACTGGGTTGTTTAGCCTGGGAGGGGACTGCAGGGCTGGTCGCTGCATGTAGGAAATCATAGAATTCCTACAGTACAGAAGGAAGCCATTCGGCCCATCGAGTCTGCACAGACCACAATCCCACCCAGCACCTATCCCTGTAGCCCCATGTATTTACCCTGCTAGCCCCCCTGACACTAAGTGGCAGTTTAGCATGGCCAATCCACCTAACCCGCACATCTTTGGACTGTGGGAGGAAACCGGAGCACCCGGAGGAAACCCACGCAGACGCGGGGAGAATGGGCAAACTCCACACGGACAGTGACTCAAGCTGTGAATCGAACCTGGGTCCCTGACGCTGTGAGGCAGCGGTGTTAACCACTGTGCCACTGTGCCGCCCCATGCCATGGTGAGGAAATATCCAGGAATACATCCAAGCAGAGTTGGCAACCCTTTGGAACAGGGCAGGGTGGAATGAAAATAAATGAAAAGCAAAACAAAGATTTGCACCATTTTCACAGTGGTATTGTGTATCTAAGCAACAAGGTGCATTTAAGAAGCAGAACAAAAGCAACAGAAGAGGTGATGGAGCAGAATTTTCAGCCAAAATGTGTTTGATTTGATTTTCTTTAAGCAACGAGCTGATATGCAGAGAATGGTCAAAAATCTCCACCCAAGCAGTCCCCTCCTGCTTTTGCCATTAGCTTTGCAAAAATGATTTCTTGCCATGAACTTTTCTGTTGTATTTTAGGATCTGGCTATCCACCCTTTAAAAATGGTACAGAAAGCCATTGCAATAAGTAATAAGTATTCTACAAAGTCTCATCAAAAATGAAATCCGTACATTTGGGTCCACGATGAATGCAGTTTTATGGGATGTGGGTATCACTGGCCAAAAAGGCATTTGTTGCCCACCCTGAACTACCCTTGAACCGAGTGGCTTGCTCAGTGATTTCAGAATTCAGTTAAGAGCCAACCAGGTGGCTTTTGGTCTGGAGTCACCTGTAGGCCAGTCATGGATGGCAGGTTTCCTTCCCTGAAGGACATTAGTGAACCGTGTAGGTCTTTACAACAATCAATGGCAGTTTCATGGTCACCATTACTGATATTCCAGATTTATTAATTGAATCAATTCATTCAATTACAGCACGGGGGACCCAGGTTCAATTCCGACCTTGGGTCACTGTTTGTGTGGAGTTCGCATGTTCCCCCCATGTCTGTATGGGTTTTCTCCGGGTGTTCCAGTTTCCTCTCACAGTCCAAAGATGTGTGGGTTAGGTTGATTGGCCATGCTAAATTGCCCTTTAGAGTCAGGGGGACTTGCAGGGTACATACAGGGGCATATGGGGATAGGGCCTGAGTGGGATTGTTATCGGTGCAGCCTCGATGGGCCAAATGGCCTCCTTCTGCACTGTATGGATTCTATGATGTTACTCTAATTTAAATACCGCCAGCTACCAGGGTGGGATTTGACGCCAAGCTCTACAGCACTGCACTACCAAGTGAGGTGGTTGAGGCAGACAGGTTAGTGACATTTAAGACTTATCTGGATAGACACATGAACAGGCGAGGAATAGAGGGATACAGGCGGTTGGTCTAGATAGGGCAATGTGAACGATGCAGGCTTGGTGGGCCGAAGGGCCTGTTCCTGTCCTGTACTGTTCTTTGTTTTTTGTTTGTTCATTAGCCTGGGCATTCTGGGTTACTAGGCTAATGACATTGCTACTACATCACCATCTCCTCACAATAATGCGTCAAGCGATAATTATTGCCAATCAACCCCTATCTTACACAAAAAACTAACCATTATAACTATTGTGCAGTATTATTCCTGAGGGTTTAGAATTTTTAAGAAGTCACATGGAACACAGAACAATACGGCACAGGAACAGGCCCTTCAGCCCATGATGTGCCGAACATATCACCAAATTAAACTCCTCCCTTCTGCCTGCCCTTGGTCCATTTCCCTCTATTCCTTGCATATTCATGTGCTTATCTAAAAGTCCCTGAAGTGCCCCTATCGTATCCGCCTCCACCACCACCCCTACCAATCTCCACGTGAAAGACTTACCCCTCACATCTCCTTTGAACTTTCCCCCTCTCGCCTTAAGTGCACATTTTAACTTCTACTTCTTTCTTACTTTGCCTTTCCCTTTCCATCTTTTTCATTTTCTTTCTCTTAATCCAGGCTTTCATTATCTCTCTTGATTTATCTCTGTAGCTGACATTGAATTAATCCCCTTTAGTTCACCCTCCACCTCAGCCCTTTCTGCGTTTGTTTCCCAATCTTTAAATCTCATTGGAGAAAGAGAAGCCATGCTCATTGTCCGCTTCACTCAGGCCTCCCATGTCCTGTTTTACTCACTGTGCCTTTGCTCTTTCAGTAACTTATTGGAGAAAAACCTTTTAAGCTGAGGGCCTTTAGGCCAAGTGTAACTAATGCTGTTAGACCCCCAATTCACACCCGTTAATCTTTTCCATCTATTTCGATTTTTTAAATTAGTGTCACAAGTAGGCTTACATTAACACTGCAATGAAGTTACTGTGAAAATCCCCTAGTCGCCACACTCTGGAGCTTGTTCAGGTACACTGAGGGAGAATTTTAGCACGGCCAGTGCACCTAACCAGCACATCTTTCGGACTGTGGGAAAAAACCTGAGCAAACCCATGCAGACACGGGGAGAACGTGCAGACTCCGCACAGACAGGGCGGCACGGTGGCTCATGGGCAGTCCGGTGGCACAGTGGTTAGCGCTGCTGCCTCACAGCGCCAGGGACCCAGGTTCAATTCCAGCCTCGGGTGACTGTCTGTGTGGAGTTTGCACATTCTCCCTGTGTCTGCGTGAGTTTCCTCCGGGTGCTCCAGTTTCCTCCCACAGTCCAAAGATGTGCGGGTTGGGTTGATTGGCCGTGCTAAATTGACCTTAGTGTAAAGGGGGGTTAACAGGGTAAATATGAGGGTTTGCGGGAATAGGGGCTGGATTGGATTGTGGTCAGTGCAGACTCAATGGGCCGAATGGCCTCCTTTTGCTCTGTAGGAATTCTATGATAGGATTTTATGACCCAAGCCGGGAATCGAACCTGGGTCCCTGGCGCTGTGAGGCAGCAGTGCTAACCACTGTGCCACCGTGCTGCCCATATTTCAGAGCAGCCTGTAATTTAGTTCAGTTGTTTCACCCATTGCCGCCTCCTCTGAAGATGAAGCATATTCGAAGGATGAGTAAATAACCAGGCCTTTTACATTTTAATGGAGTACAAATCAGAAATAAAGTTCTCCAAGGGTTAATTTCTCCTTGTTGCTTCGCTCATGTAGCTTGCATAACTAGAATTTGTCCCTATTAATCTTAAGAGTGTAATTAAGGATGTCATTATAATTTAAAACCATGCTTTATATCAGGAGTAGTCACCAGAATTGAGGCTGATGGTATGAATCTATTCCCCTGAGTTGCTCGCTGTGTAGAGTCATCGATATTTACGGGTAAGGACAGCCTTGCCGTGCTATCAGTCTTTGCTGACTTCCATTTGGTAATATACAGAGTGGAGAGCCATAGTCCAGTTCTACAAAAAGCACTCCATCACATGTCAAGACGTGGGAGAGTCAGCAACTATCTGAAAGGATACAAACTCCTACAGCATAACCCAACAACGTGCCTGCAGTAGAAACCTGCTCAGTAATTCCGACATTAAAGCAGTATCTACACTTCAAAAAAGTACTTCATTGGCTGTAAAGTACTTTGGGACATCCTCAGGCTGTGAAAGGCAATGTGAGTCTATCTTTTGCTAGCGTTTGTTTTTAATTCTTTCGAGGGACGTGGGGCCAAGACCGGCATTTATTGCCCATCTGAATTGCCCCTGAGAAGGTGGTGATGAGCTGCCCTCTTGAACCATTGAAGTCCATGTGCTGTAGGTACAGCCACTGTGCGCTTAGGGAGGGAATGCCAGGATGTTGACCATGTGACAGTGAAGGTGAGATATGTGCTGTATTTTTCTTTGTTTTTTTCTAGTTTAGTTAGGTCATTATGATTGGCATGGTCTTGGAGGGCCAAAGGGCCTGTTCCTATGCTGTACTTTTCTTTGTTCTTTTCCAACGATATAGTTGTAACTGGAAATGATTGTAATTTTTATGTAATTTTGTTTGCCTTGTATACACCTGATGCAGCTGCTAGGTTGGGAGAGGGGTGACAGCTCTAAATCTAGGCTGATAGTCAAGATTTTTTTTATTCATTCGTGGGACGTGGGCGTCACTGGCTGGACAGCATTTCTTGCCCGTCCCTTGTTGTCCGAGGACAGTTGAGAGTCAACCACATTGCTGTGGCTCTGGAGTCACATGTGGGCAGACCAGATAAGGATGGTAGATTGACTTCCCTAAAGGACATTAGTGAACCAGATGGGTTTTTCTGACAATCAACAATGGTTTCATGGTCATTGATAGATTCTTAATTCCAAATATTTTTTATTCAGTTCAAATTCTACCATCTGCCGTGGCAGGATTCAAACCCAGGTCACCAGAACATTAATCCAGAGTTTCTGGATTAATAGCCTAGCGATAATACCACAAGGCCACCGCCTTCACAGTGCAGTACTGAGGGTCTGCTGCATTGTTGGAGGTGCCATCTCTCAGGTGAATTCTTAAACTGAGGCTCTGATCTTATGACACTGTTTTCATATTGCTATTTACCAGACGTGCTGACCTTTGTCTGATACTCATACCTACCCCCTTTTTGCTGATTGCCAGAAAGTGCCAGGGACCTGCCAAAAATGACTCTTCTCTGGAAATGTTTCTGGACCCTTGCCAGGAGATCCCAATCTATCCACAAAGCACTTTACATCTGGGTACAACCCCGATCAGGATTCAGTAGTCTTGGTCTCTCATTTCATGGCTTTGAAAGAGAGAAGGATGTCCACGTAAATAGTCGAGTTCATGACCTCAGGATGTCATAAAGCACTTCACAACCAATGAAATGTGATCACTGTTGCAATATGGGAAACATGGCAGCCAATTTGCACACAGCAAGGTGCTGTAGGCAGCAATAGGCAGCGGAATGTTCTGGCTGTACCCGCCCAAGGTCAACTGACCTTAAAATGGTCGGTCACATTTTCCTTCCCGTCCGCAACGATTTCTGTGGTGGGCGGGACTGGAAAATGCACCTCAGGAAAATTACAAGATCATTTTAAAAAGTGATATTGGTTGAGGGATAATTATTTGTCAGGGAGGGCATCGGGGAAAACCATTTTGCTCTTCTTTCAAATAGTGCCATGAGGTCTTTCCTTGAGAGATTAGGTAGCACCTCAGTTTATGATCTCATCTGAAAGGAAACGGGTGCTATCTCACTGGTCGTTCGCGCCACACTCGCTGCAGCGAGGTTGGAGAATTTGGCACCCAGCCAAATCTCCGTTCACTGCAGCGGGATGGGAAAATCCGGCTGGCGTAAACGGTGCTAACATTCTGGCCAACACCTCCAACAGTGCAGCACACCCTCAGTACTGCGTTCGAATGTCGGCAGAGATTGACACTCGAAGGGCTGGATTGAGACTTGAGCTGACAACCTTTCAGTCCAAAGGCGAGAGTGCAACCCACCGATCCACAGCTGGCAACAGGAATTTTAAATTATTATTTCATTTATGTTTGGTTTATGCAGTCAGCACAAAGCTCAGTAAAAATATTGAAAATCCCCAATGATTCAGCCCAGGCTGATGAGCTGAAACCTGTTACTCTCTGCCGACTGTAGGAGTTCACATGAAAGTATCGTTTGGACAGCTTCAACTCATTTCCCAGGGGGCGCAGACTCACAAAACAATTCTGCCTACAAATAAACATGCAGAATGGAGAAATATCACATTGCCGCAGCAGGGGCTAAGGCCTCATAACTCATAAAGTTATCGCATCTTTGAATGCTGAAGAACGACATTCGGCCCATTGGTGTCTCTACCTGCTTCTTGAAAGGGCGACACGGTGGCACAGTGGTCAGCAGTGCTGCCTCACAGCGCCAGGGACCCGGGTTCAATCCCAGCCTCGCATGACTGTGTGGAGTTTGCACGTTCTCCCCGTGTTTGCGTGGGTTTCCTCCGGCTGCTCCGGTTTCCTCCCACAGTCCAAAGATGTGCAGTTGGGATGATTAGCCGTGGTATATTTCCCATAGTGTCAGATTTTGATTTGATTTATTATTGTCACATGTATTAACATACAGTGAGAAGTATTGTTTTTTGCGCGCTATACAGACAGAGCATACTGTACACAGAGAAGGAAAGGAGAGAGTGCAGAATGTAGTGTTACAGTCATAACTAGGGTGTAGAGAAAGACCAACTTAATGCAAGGTAGGTCCATTCAAAAGTCTGACAGCAGCAGGGAAGAAGCTGTTCTTGAGTCAGTTGGTACGTGACCTCAGACTTTTGTATCTTTTTCCTGATGGAAGAAGGTGGAAGAGAGAATGTCTGGGGTGCGTGGGGTCCTTAATTATGCTGCCTGCTTTGCCGAGGCAGCGGGAAGTGTAGACAGAGTCAATGGATGGGAGACTGGCAGGGAGATTAGCACGGTAAATACGTGGGGTTACGGAAATAGGGCCCAGGTGAGATTGTGGTCAGTGCAGTTTGGATGGGCTGAATGGCCTCTCTCTCTGCATGGCAGGGATTCTATGATTCTATGAAAGATCAATCCAATTAGTTCCCCAATGACCCCAAATGTACATCTTTCATTTTCACAGTAGACATCCAGTTACTATTAGATTTATTTCCACCATCCTTTCAGGCCATGCCTTCCAGATCATGACAACCTACTGCATAAAAAAAATCTCCTCATCTCTCACTGAGGTCTATTTGCCAATTATCTTAAAACTGCATCATCCACTTATTGATGAGAGATTAAGGTCCCACTGAACTGAATGAATATTTAAATAGCTCGCCACGTCCACTGGGGAGCGGTGAGGGGGGGAATGGTCGGGCGGGGTGGGGGGGGTGGTGTGGGGGAGGGGGCGTGGAGTGTGGCAGGGAGCTTGGTATGAACACACACCACAGCGGGACAGTACAGTCCTGGCCACTATCTCCTCATTTACGCTATCAAGGCCCTTCATAATTTTGAACTGCTCTGTTAAATTTCACCCTAACCAGCTCTGCTCTGAGGAGAATCCAAACTTCTTTCACCCCTCCATCTAACTGAAATTCATCATTCCTGGTATTGTTCAGGAATAAACCCTTCCCAAGTGTGGTGGTGTGGTCCCTTAAAGAAGGGAGGGGGGCGATCCCTTGAGGGCCACGTGATCGGGCTGGACCCATTGGAGAGGCCGCGTGGGTTGGGTGGATTGGCCATGCTAAATTGGCCCTTAGTTTCCCAAGATGTGTAGGGTAGATGGATTGGCCATGGGAAATGTGTGGGGTAACGGGGCTAGGGTAGGGAGAGGGCCTGGGTAAGATAGTCTCTCAGGGAGTCGGTGCAGATTCGATGGGCCGAATAGCCTGTTTCTGCACTGTGGTGATTCTATGATCTATGAAGCCGAGCCAATCGGGAGCAAAGGCGCATGTCCTGGTACGGGAAGGAACTCAGTTGGAACCATGGAGGAGAAGAGAGTGGACTTGTATTGCAGTTCTGTCAGACCCTGATCTTTTATATATTATTTTTAATAAATCAATTAAACTAGAATGAGTGCAGAAAAGATTTACTAGGATGCTACCGGGACTTGATGGTTTGAGTTATAAGAAGAGGTTGGATAGACTGGGACTTTTTTCTCTGGAGCATGGAAGGCTGAGGGATGATCTTATAGAGGTCTATAAAATAATGAGGGGCATAGATCAGCTAGACAGTCAATATCTTTTCCCAAAGGTAAGGGAGTCTAAAACTAGAGGGCATAGGTTTAAGGTGAGAGGGGACAGATACAAAAGGGTCCAGAGGGGCAATTTTTTCACACAGTGGGTGGTGAGTGTCTAGAACAAGCTGCCAGAATTAGTAGCAGAGGCGGGTACAATTTTGTCTTTTAAAAATCATTTAGAGTGTTACATGGGTAAGATGGGTATAGAGGGATATGGGCCAAATGCAGGCAATTAGGACTAGCTAAGTTGTTAAAAGAAAGGGGCGGCATAGACAAGTTGGGTCAAAGGGCCTGTTTCCATGCTGTAAACCTCTATGACTCTAATTATTACTTGAAGCCACAACAAGTCGCCTTCGACTTTACTGCACCAAGGCTGTAGGCTGAGCAAAACATGTTGGTAACTGTCTTGCTGACTTCCACATAAACTGAAGTGTTTGATTGCACTGATGGCCTTCACCTTGATGAGCACATAAAGTCAACCTAAAGTATGGCGAAAATTTTGCAAATCTTGCAAGGATCTGAGGAATATGTACGTATATACTTTCACGATGTTTGACTAGCTCATAGAGAAATGAATGGTACATTAGCCATGTCTCTGCACTTATGGAGTGCTTCATTGATATTAATGAATCAGCCAGTAAGAACCATAAAACTGTTCTCTAAGGACTCAGAAGGTTAGTTAAAGTCAAATAGATGGTCAAATGGCAATGACTAATGGGAACAAAGCCTTACATGTATATATTTCCTATTCTCCCCGTCACACTAGAAGATGTTGTTTTACACCTGAATACACTCCGAAAATGTTCTCTGCTGCTTTCCTCCAGGTGACCATTCTTCATTTGAAGGCTGGTTGACTATGGAAGGCATCACAATAAGGTCTGAACATGTTCTCATTATATTAAATGGTTCCAGCTAAGGTCGCTGGACAGAAGGGGGGCAGCCCCGGGTGATTTTCTTTCTCCGTAATCATAGAATCATAGAATCCCAACAGAAGGAGGCCATTCGGCCCATTGAGTCTGTACCAGCCACAATCCCACTCAGGCCCTAATCCCGTCACCCCACACAGTTACCCTGCTAATCCCCCTGACACTAAAGGGGAACACTAGCATCGCCAATCCACCTAACCCACACATTTTGGACTGTGGGAGGAAGTCACGCAGACACAGGGAGAACGTGCAGACTCCGCACAGACAGTGACCCGAGGCCGGAATCGAACCCGGGTCCCTGGCACTGTGAGGCAGCAGTGCTAACCACTGTGCCACCGTGCTGCAGAAAGGCAAATTTAATCTTTGCCACCACAACTCTATCACCCCATCAACTGCCATCCGCCCTGTGAGGCAATGTGAGTAAATTTGGCATTGAACTCGGGCAGGAATTTTCAGTCTCGAATCATCTCCAGTTTTGAGAGCATCCTAGATCCAACCATCTTCAATTGTTTCATCAAAGACCTTCATAGGTTCAGAGCAGGGATGTTCACTGATGACTGCACTATGTTCAGCACTGTTCACGATTCCTCAGATACTGAAGCATCCCATGTCCAAATCCAACAAGATCTAACAATATCCAGACTTGGCCTGATAAATGGCAAGTAATAGGGGGAGGCGATGGTCTAGTGCTATTATTGCTAGACTACTAATCCAGAGACTCAGCTAATGTTCTGGGGACCCGGGTTCGAATCCCGCCACGGCAGATGGTGGAATTTGAATTCAATAAAAAAAATCTGGAATTAAGAATCTACTGATGACCATGAAACCATTGTCGATTGTCGGAAAAACCCATCTGGTTCACTAATGTCCTTTAGGGAAGGAAATCTGCCGTCCCTACCTGGTCTGGCCTACATGTGACCCCAGAGCCACAGCAATGTGGTTGACTCTCAACTACCGTCCAAGGACAACTATGGATAGGCAATAAATGCTGGCCAGCCAGTGACACCCATATCCCACGAATGAATTTAAAAAAGTAACATTTATGCCATAAAAATGCTAGATAATGACCATCTTCAAGAAGAGAGAATCTAACCATCGTATCTTGATATTCAATGGCATTGCCATCACTGAATACTCCCACTGAAAACATCCTTGGGGTCAGCATTGACCAGAAACTGAACTGGACTAACCATATAAATACTGTGGCTACAAGAGCAAGTCAGAGGCTAGAAATCCTGCAGAGAGTAACTCACCTCCTGGCTCCCCAAAGCCTGGTCATCATCTACAAGGCAAAAGTCAGGCGTGTGATAGGATATTCGCCACTTGCCTGGATAAGTGCAGCTCATGAAGTTTGACACCTTTCAGGACAAAGCAGCCCCACTTAATTGGCACTACATCAACAAACTTTCAACCTCTCCTTGCACAGTGGCAACAGTGTGTACCATCTACAAGATGCACTGCGACAACTCACCAAGGCTCCTTAAAAAGCACCTCCCAAACTCATGACCACTACCATCTAGTAAGTAAAGTCGCCATAGTCTCAGATGACCATAGGCTGCTTTCCCCTTTGAGGGGGAGAGTTGTCTGGTGGTGATTTAACCTGAGGATCACCACACCTCAGGTGAGGGGCAAGGTTGAGAAGGCGGGGCCTTCATGAATAACCTCAGTCAGTACGGGAACTGAACCCACTGGCATCACTTTGCATCACTAACCAGCTGTCCAGCCAACTGAGCTAACTGCCCCCACTAACATCTAGAAGAACAAGGGCACTGGACATATGATAACATCACCACCTGAAAATTCCCCTCCAAGTAACTCACCCTCCTGATTTGGAAATGTATCGCAGATCCTTCACTGTCACTGGGTCAAAATCCTGGAACACCTTCCCTAACAGCACCTACACCACACGGGCTGCAGCGATTCAAGAAGGCTTCACCACCTTCTCAGTGGCAATTAGGGGTGGCCAATAAATTCTGACCTAGCCAGAAACCAACAACAACTTGGATTTATATAGTGTAATTTACACAGTAAAACATCCTACAGTGCTTCAGGAGAGTAGTTTAATCAATATTGGACACTGAGCCACATTAAGAATAAATTAGCCCAGATGACCCAATGTTTGGTCAATGAAGTAAGTTTCACAAAGCATTGTTACAGGAAGAAAGAGAGATAGGGAGGTGGAGAGTTTGGGGAGTATGTTCTTGTCTTTGAAGAGGAGAGAATGCTGGGTTGAGTGATGCAAATCAGGCTTTCACACTAGGGGTCAGAGTTGTCAAGCATTCCACACTCAGGGTGGAATTTTCCCATCCTGCCTGCCACAGGTATTATAGCGGGCGGGATACGGACCACACAAAGGTCCAGTGACCTCGGGAGGGATTTTCCGGTCTTGGGGTGAGTGTGGCCGGAAAGTTCCGCCCACAGTCTTTGATTGCATTTTGCTCCAACCTGGTCCAGTATCAGCCCCTTGAGGCAGCTTTTCAAGGCAATCTACAATTGTCAAAAGGCATGTACCAATCCATTTAATCATTTAGCCATATTAAATCCATTTAATCATATGGCGGCACGGTAGCACAGAGGTTAGCACTGCTGCTTCACAGCTCCGGGGTCCTGGGTTCGATTCCCAGCTCGGGTCACTGTCTGTGTGGAGTTTGCACATTCTCCTCGTGTCTGCGTGGGTTTCCTCCGGGTGCTCTGGTTTCCTCCCACAGTCCAAAGATGTGCAGGTTAGGTTGATTGGCCAGGTTAAAAAAAAAAATTGCCCCTTAGAGTCCTGGGATGTGTAGGTTAGAGGTATTAGCGGGTAAAATATGTGGGGGTAGGGCCTGGGTGGGATTGTGGTCGGTGCAGACTCGATGGGCCGAATGGCCTCCTTCTGCACTATAGGATTTCTATGATTTCTATGATTTTAGGTAACCAGTGGCTTTAAGTTCAACTGTCATTTATAGTTTTTAAAACAAGAAATTATTGCAGCATGAAGGATCTGGCAGACAATTTCGGCTGGGCAGAACAATGAGAATATCAGCTGAAGAAGAGCTCAGGCTCAACTCATGTGTTTAAATATCTTACAGAACTTCATGCAATGGGAGTAAATGCCCTGGAAAAGTTTCCTGGAGAATTCTCACCTCCATCTTTGCCCCCAAGGCTCCGGTTGAAGCATGACTCTTGGACCAAGCATTTGTTCCCCTATCTTGATGTTTCCTCTGACTCAGTGTCCATCTTTGTCCACTTTTAACTCAACATCTTGAGATGTTGAATGGGAATCACTTTGGTCAGATCAGAAAACTAACGGTGTTCGCTCCTCATTTATTCATTGGCAACTGTGTATTTCTTGTGGCCTTGTGTAGAAGTGTTTCATTGTGATTGTTCACTCTGTTTGTGTGAGTAGGTAAAGTGGGGGCTGGGGGATACGGATGTATAGAACAAAGAACAAAGAGAATTACGGCACAGGAACAGGCCCTTCAGCCCTCCAAGCCTGCACTGACCATGCTGCCTGACTGAACCAAAACCCCCTACGCTTCCGGGGACCATATCCCGCTATTCCCATCCTATTCATACATTTGTCCAGACGCCCCTTAAAAGTCACTATCGTATCTGCTTCCATTACCTCCCCCGACAGCGAGTTCCAGGCACCCACCACCCTCTGTGTGAAAAACTTGCCTCGTACATCTCCTTTAATCCTTGCCCCTCGCACCTTAAACCTATGTCCCCTAGTAATTGACTCTTCCACCCTGGGAAAAAGCTTCTGACTATCCACTCTGTCCATGCCCCTCATAATCTGGTAGACTTCTATCAGGTCGTCCCTCAACCTCCATTGTTCCAGTGAGAACAAACTAAGAAGGCCAAAGTCAAAGTTAGAAGAACATAGAACATAGAACAGTACAGCACAGAACAGGCCCTTCGGCCCACGATGTTGTGCCAAGCTTTATCTGAAAAAGAAAAGGGACTGGATGTAAGGCTGCTCTTCAATCTAAGTGTAGGATGCGATATGTCTTACTTGGGTTTTATACATGGGAACGTGAGCGGGAGGTGTACTTTGAAGCAGATAGCTACCGATGAGACCTCCAGGAATTTGTCCATTCCACGAATGGCAAACTTGAGTTAGTACTCAGGAGTTCTTGAGTACTAGCTGTTAGAAAATGATGTGTATGCTTGGATGTGAGTGTGTATGTTAGTGTATGCGTGGATTTGTGCATTTGAGTGAACAAAATGAATAGGTCTGAGTGCACATAGGCAACACAGATATAGCTGTTGATTGAGATTAGGATTGGGACCAGCACAGTGAGGCTCCATGTGGCCGGATATCCTACCGACAGCTGCTGGCTAAACTCATGCCTGAAGAATTTGCAGTCAGGTGCAATAATGGTGAACACCTGCTCAGCAGCTACAGGGTGAAAGGGGAATCTTTCACCTAAATTGGCTCAGTACTCAAGTATGCATGACTTTGGATTCCTGAACAGATTCAGGTCTAAAAACTCTCCACAGAATCCCTACAGTGCAGAAGGAGGCCATTCAGCCCATCAAGTCTGCACCGACTCTCCAAAAGAGCATCTTACCCAGGACCATCCTCCTGCTCCATTACCGTAACCCCATGCACTTACCATGGCTAATTCACATAACTCACACATCTTGGGACACTAAGGGGCAACTTAGAATCATAGAATCCCTACAGTGCAGAAGGAGGCCATTCAGCCCATCAAGCCTGCACCAACAACTATCCCACTCAGGCCCTTTGCCCGTAACCCTATGTATTTACCCTGCTAGTCCCCCGGACACTAAGGGTCAATTTAGCATGGCCAATCAACCTAACCTGCACGTCTTTGGGACTGTGGGAGGAAACCGGAGCACCCGGAGGAAACCCACGCAGACACGGGGAGAATGTACAAACTCCACACGGACAGTCACCCGAGGCTGGAATTGAACCTGGGTTCCTGGCACTGTGAGGCAGCAGTGCTAATCGCTGTGCCACCGTGCCGCCCGTGGCCAAATAATCTCGCTGTTTAGACTCACAAGTGAAGGTCAACAAGTATCTGATCAACAGGAGCCCTCTGACGCATCACTCGGCAGGACTGAGGGGGAGAAATGGAACAAAACTGAGGACAGTTAAAAAAAAGGCAGGAACCAGATCAGTTGAGTTGCATTCCTTCCTATTGGTGCCCATTGTGAAGAGGAAAACCACATTAGCATATTCATAAACTTAAATTTAATTTGCATGTCAGAGGTTCTGCATGGTAATGAGGAACCTTTATGCAAACAAGCAAATATAATTTGATTAGACTCAGAACTGGGAAATCCCAGAGGTACAGTTATTATTTGGATGGTTAATCATCAACTAAACATGAAAAATCCGGTTATTAAATGTGATGGAATAAATTTTCGTTTCGTACTATAAAGGGCTGAAGTTTGGGAAGAAAATAAGAGAGGCCTCTCCCATCACCGGGGGCAGCTAAGATAAAAGAAAATTACTGCTGGAATCTGAAACAGAAACAGAAAATACTGGAAAATCTCAGCAGGTCTGACAGCATCTGTGGAGAGAGAATAGAGCCAACGTTTCGAGTCTGAATAACCCTTCATCAGAGCTCTGACAAAGAGTCATCCAGACTCGAAACGTTGGCTCCATTCTCTCCCCACAGTGTTACAGTTATAGCCAGGGTGTAGAGAAAGATCAACTTAATGCAAGATAGGTCCATTCAAAAGTCTTACGGCAGCAGGGAAGAAGCTGCTCTTGAGTCAGTTGGTACGTGACCTCAGACTTTTGTATCTTTTTCCCGATGGAAGAAGGTGGAAGAGAGAATGTCCAGGGTGCATGGGGTCCTTGATTATGCTGGCTGCTGTATTTACCTCACTGCTCCCCACTAATCTATCTAACTTACACATCTTTGGACACTAAGGCAATTTAGCATTGCCAATCCACCTAACCTGACACATCTTTGGACTATAGGAGGAAACCAGAGCACACGAAGGAAATGCACGCAGACACGGGGAGAGCGTGCAAACTCCACATCCAAGGCCGGAATTGAATGCGGGTCACTGCTATGTAAGTCTTCAATATAAAGGTGCCTTACTGATAGCAAGCCTTATGCATATGGAAGTCAGAGTCAATCACAGTGCTCACGTGCCGTCTTGTTTCGCCTGTTCTGATGGGCTAGTGTTACTGTTACATTAACCTGTAGTAAAACACATAATGTAGCCTGCAAGGCTTTCAAATGTCACGACCAACATTGAATTGTAAAGAACTGAACAGCGGTGCCAGTGCTGAATAATCTCATCTGAACTCCGAGGCGATGAAAATGCACGGAGGTTACAACCAGCAGTGAGCATCTCTGACAGGGACTGCAAATGGCTTCCAGCATCATTTGACCAAAAATGTTCATGATTCAGGGAGGAAGAAGACACAAACAAACTATTGTCGGGATATTGGATGCTTCTAATAAATTGCTAGCCTGAAAAACAACTTTAAAAAAAAAGGTGGAAAATTTAATTTGATTTGATTTGATTTATTATTGTCACATATATTGGGATGTAGTGAAAAGTATTGTTTCTTGCGCGCTATACGGACAAAACATACCGTGCATAGAGTACACAGGGGAGAAGGAAAGGAGAGGGTGCAGAATATAGGCTGGAATTTTACCGCCTCACCCGTCCCAGGGGTGGGTGAGGCTCGCAGAATGGCATTCTCTGACCTTGAGAGGGATCTTCCGAGCCTCAGTAAAATTGGGTAAAATTCCGGCAATAGTGTTGCAGTCACTAATAGGGTTGATGCGCTATCAATAAGGCGAAAGACTACCGGTGTGCCAATACAAGTGTAGGCTTTTATTCACAACAGAATCAGGAGCAGATCCCAACAAATAACCGACCTGGACTGAACAAGGGGGAGGAGACAGCCACCTTTATACTAGGTGCCGAGGGGAGGAACCAAACTGGAAGGGGATGTGTACAGGTATGACAAACACACACAACGGTGGTCCATATAGGACAAAGGCACAACTGAGGTCCACCACAAGGGTAAAGAGAAAGATCAGCTTCAATGTGCACAGAATGTATTGAATATTCAATCCCCAGTCTATGGTAGGTTTAATGTTCTCAAACCCAAACAGAAAGGAGGGCCTGCACAAGTATCCTTAACTCTTTTCAATTAGCCGCTGCCCATAAGCCTGCCCACTCCAACCTATGATCTGTTTTCATAACGAGATGGACCAGATAACCAGCCCTTCCTCTATTCCAAGCTAAATGAGTCTACCCATTAAGTGTTGGGAGTCTATATTCAATAAGGGGAGGCAGTGGTGTAGTGGTATTTTGAGCTAGCGATCCAGAGACACTGGGTGGGATTTCACAGCCTTGCTGTAGCGAGACCAGAAAATACTGCTCAAGGCCAATGGATTCCGTGGCAGGCGGGGTGGTAGAATTCCAGCGCCTCGGTAAGGCCCTGGGGACTCGGGTTCGAATCCCAGCAGATGGTAAAATTTGAATTCAACAAGAATCTGAAATTGATGTCACAGTATGGTGTCTGCCATTCCACAGTTTGATTGACAGTCACAAGTGGGGATTATAGACTTTTTGATGTGGGACTATGAATTCCGCTGTTTGTTGCTCTCTGACATTATTCAGTTGAAGGAATGCAAATATAGTAAATGGGTTGTGATGAATGAGAGTGTTTGCTTCAATATTGTGAAGATTGCAATAGACACTGGATGAGTTGGGAAGACACAGTAAGAAGTCTCACAACACCAGGTTAAAGTCCAACAGGTTTATTTGGTAGCAAACGCCACTAGCTTGCGGAGCGCTGCCCCTTTGTCAGGTGAGTGGGAGATCTGTTCACAAACAGGGCATATAAAGACAAAAACTCAATTTACAAAATAATGGTTGGAATGCGAGTCTTTACAGGTAATCAAGACTTAAAGATACAGACAATGTGAGTGGAGAGAGCATTAAGCACAGGTTAAAGAGATGTGTATTGTCTCCAGACAGGACAGTTAGTGAGATTTTGCAAGTCCAGGCAAGTCGTGGGGGTTACAGATAGTGTGACATGAACCCAAGATCCCAGTTGAGGCCATCCTCATGTGTGCGGAACTTGGCTATATTCTGCTCGGCGACTCTGCGCTGTCGTGTGTCGTGAAGGCCGCCTTGGAGAACGCTTACCTGAAGATCAGAGGCCGAATGCCTGTGACCACTGAAGTGTTCCCCAACAGGAAGAAAACATTCTTGCCTGGTGATTGTTGAGCGGTGTTCATTCATCCGTTGTCGTGGCGTCTGTATGGTCTCTCCAATGTACCAGTGCCAAGGAAGGTGGGTGGGAGGTATGGGTTAGCATGAATCATAGAATCATAGAATCCCTACAGTGCAGAAGGAGGCCATTCGGCCCATGAAGTCTGCATTGACTCTCTGATAGACCCTAATCCTGCATCATTTATCCTGCTAAATCCCCTCACCTACACATCTTTGGACACTAAGGGGCAATTCCCCATGGCCAATCCATCTAACCTGCACATCTTTGGACTGTAGGAGGAAACCGGAGCATCCGGAGGAAACCCATGCAGACACGGGGGGAATGTGCAAACTCCACACAGACAGTCACCCAAGGCAGCTGTGAGGCAGCAGTGCTAAATACTGTGCCACCCTTCCGCCCTATGAGGTGACACTAAGTTGCCACTAGGGTAATAAAGGGCTGAGGATGGGTGAGAACAAGGGCACAGGTTGGCATAGAGGGTATGAGGGGCCTTGGGGGTGGATACAGGCCATTGATAGGGCAAAGGAAGTGTGTGGATTGTGAGGAGTGAAGGATGGAGGGACGGTTTATGTTTTAATCTTAATTTCTGGAGACTGTAACAGATCTCCACCCAGTCCACCTAGGCATGCGGCAGCCTCCTTACTTCTTCTTGGGTTGCCCTCCCCAATCCTAGCCTGTCCTGAAATCCCTGGTCTGAAAGTCCAACATCCAGGCTGTCATTATTAAAGCTCAGGTTCGTGGGGCTGGAAATTCTTCTATCTCTGCGCACTGGAGCCAGAGGTAGGAATCTGGGTCCAAACCTTTTGCAATTGAAAGCTTCCCACATACGGAAGATATATTTTGGAAAACACTTTAATTTATGTATTATTCCACTGACAACGTTTCATTTCATTTTGAAGTTCCTATCATTCTATCCAACAATTGCAAATGAATTGGAAATGGATATCGATTGCCAACAGCCTGCCTCACGTTATGATGTATTTAATTATGCCTCATTGGGAAATGCATTATCTCAACTCTTTGCATTAGTGGCCTACGATATTGCTGGCATAGAGCTTTCTCTCTGCACGCTAGACTTTGTCTAATTCCATCTTTCTGCCAAGCAGCAGTCCTCCTCCGCAAAGCTGCATGTGATAGTCCAGTTGATCGCAGTAGTGCCCAGAGTGGTTCAGAGGCCAAGAAGACAAAGTGGGTCCCAGGTATAACTCCTCTGGTTGCTGCCTGGAGCCTCAGAATCTTTGATTTTGATTTTATTTTATTTATTATTGTCGCATGTATTAGTATACAGTGAAAAGTATTGTTTCTTGTGCACTATACAGGCTATGCATACCGTTCAGAGAGAAGGAAAGACGAGAGAATGTAGTGTTACAGTCATAGCTAGGGTATAGAGAAAGATCAACTTAATGCGAGGTAGGTCCATTCAAAAGTCCGACGGCAGCAGGGAAGAAGCTGTTCTTGAGTCGGTTGGTACATGACCTCAGACTTTTGTATCTTTTTCCCGACGGAATAAGGTGAAAGAGAGAATGTCCGGGGTGTGTGGGGTCCTTAATTATGCTGGCTGCTTTGCCGAGGTAGCGGGAAGTGTAGACAGAGTCAATGGATGAGAGGCTGGTTTGTGTGATGGATTAGGCTACATTCATGACTTTTGTAGTTTCTTGTGGTATTGGACAGAGGAGGAGCCATACCAAGCTGTGATACAACCAGAAAGAATGCTTTCTATGGTGCATCTGTAAAGGTTGGTGAGAGTCGTAGCTGACATGCCAAATTTCCTTAGTCTCCTGAGAAAGTAGAAGCGTTGGTGGGCTTTCTTAACTATAGTGTCAGCATGGGGGGACAAGGACAGGTTGTTGGTGATCTGGACACCTAAAAACTTGAAGCTTTCAACCATTTCTACTTCGTCCCCTTTGTTAATTCTTCTGAATCCCTCGGAAGAATTAACAAATGTGCTTGGTCTTGATCATTATCTAGTGACCTCCTAGCCTGCCAAACAACCCTGTATAAGTGTACAAAATAGGGGCAGAATTAGACCATTTGGCCCCTTGAGCCTGTGTGCAAATGTTGATGTGCCAAAAACAGGTTCTTGCATTGCCCTTTTCTTAATGAAAGAATCCTAACAACCTCATGATGCAGAAGAGCTTAGTGAAACAGGAATTGGATATTTAGCCCCTGAGCATTTTCCGATATTTAATGAAACTGTGCCTGACCAATGACCTAATCCATATACCCATTCTTGCTCCATATCCTTTCAAACTATTGGTTAACAAAATTCACCAATCTCAGGTTGCGACTGTGCAAGATGATTGTTCAAAGCAATAATTGATCAAGTGTCAATTGCGATTTGCAAATGAGAGACTCAAATTCTTATCACTCATTTGCAAGTGTTTCCTGATTTCACTCCCGAAAGGTTTGCCTCTGATTTTTGAACTACAACCTCTGGCTCTGATCAAGTCATTCTCTAACATTTTAAATTTCAGTGAACACTTAGTTTTGTGTAATATCTCCTGGTAATATAACCCTGGGAGCCCAGGTGTCATTCTGCTATGTCGCATTCCATCAAAGCCAATGCATTCTTCCTGAGGAGTAGAGAACTGCTCAAATTACTCCAGATGTGGAATTTTCCCATCCCGTCCACCATGGGAATCGTAGCAGGCGGGGGCAGACCATGCAACGGTCCGTTGACTTCGGGCGGGAATTTCCAGCCTTGGGGTGAGTGTGGCCGGAAAATCACTCCTGTGGTCTAAGAAGATAACAACATAGGAGATAAGAGGAGACCATAGTCCTGCCTGTTCCGCCATTTAATATAATCATGGCTGATCTTCAGCTGAAATTCCACATGTCCGCCCACCCCCCATACCCCTCAATTTATTTATCTTGGACTTAAATATATTCAATGATGGGGCATCAACAACCCTCTGGGGTAGAACATTCAAAGCTTTCACAACCTTTAGAAACACTTCTCTCATTTGCGGTTAGCAATTGACACCAGAACAATCGTTGATTTGATCAATCATTCTGAACAGTCACAATCAGAGCAATCTGAGATTGATGGGACATCCACAACTCTCTGGGGTAGACATTCAAAGACCTTTGAATGAAGAAATCCCATTTAAGGTTGATATTTCCCAATTGAAATAGGATTGCTGAAGGATATATGCAAAGGGATATGTGGGTTGGGGTGGCAACGGCCTAGTGGTATCATCGCTAGACTGTTAATACAGAAACCAAAAGAGAAAATGCTGGAAAATCTCAGCAGGTCTGACATTTATTATTAATATTATTATTTATCATTATTAATACAGAAACTCAGCTAATGTTCTGGGGACCTGGGTTCGAATCCCGCCACAGCAGATGGTGGAATTTGAATTCAATAAAAAAATCTGGAATTGAGAATCTACTGATGACCATGAAACCATTGTCGATTGTCGGAAAAACCCATCTGGTTCACTATTGTCCTTTAGGGAAGGAAATCTGCCATCCTTACCTGGTCTGGCCTACATGTGACCCCAAAGCCACAGCAATGTGGTTGACTCTCAACTATCCTCTGAAATTGCCTCACAAGACACTCAGTTCAAGGGCAACTAGTCCAGTCCAAAAATGTGCAGGTTAGGTTGATTGGCCATGCTAAAATTGCCCCTTAGTGTCCTGAGATGTGTAGGTTAGAGGGATTAGCGGGTAAATATGTAGGGATATGGGGGTAGGGTTTGGGTGGGATTGTGGTTGGTGCAGACTCGATGGGCCGAATGGCCTCCTTCTGCACTGTAGGGTTTCTATGATTCTATGATCGCAACAGACACCTCCAGACGCTGAAAGATGCCCTCATAAGAACAGGATATGGCGCTAGACTCATTGATCAACAATTCCAACGCGCCACAGCGAAAAACCGCACCGACCTCCTCAGAAGACAAACACGGGACACAGTGGACAGAGTACCCTTCGTTGTCCAGTACTTCCCCGGAGCGGAGAAGCTACGGCATCTCCTCCGGAGCCTTCAACATGTCATTGATGAAGACGAACATCTCGCCAAGGCCATCCCCACACCCCCACTTCTTGCCTTCAAACAACCGCACAACCTCAAACAGACCATTGTCCGCAGCAAACTACCCAGCCTTCAGGAGAACAGTGACCAAGACACCACACAACCCTGCCACAGCAACCTCTGCAAGACGTTCCGGATCATCGACACAGATGCCATCATCTCACGTGAGAACACCATCCACCAGGTACACGGTACATACTCTTGCAACTCGGCCAACGTTGTCTACCTGATACGCTGCAAGAAAGGATGTCCCGAGGCATGGTACATTGGGGAAACTATGCAGACGCTGCGACAACGGATGAATGAACACCGCTCGACAATCACCAGGCAAGACTGTTCTCTTCCTGTTGGGGAGCACTTCAGCGGTCACGGGCATTCGGCCTCTGATATTCGGGTAAGCGTTCTCCAAGGCGGCCTTCGCGACACACGACAGCGCAGAGTCGCGGAGCAGAAACTGATAGCCAGGTTCCGCACACACAAGGACGGCCTCAACCGGGATATTGGGTTTATGTCACACTATTTCACATAAATATTTCTGCTTTTTTCCTCCTGAGTCTTTATCATGCGATCCTAGAATCAGAATTTATGTCACACTATTTGTAACTCCCACAGTTGCGTGGACCTGCAGAGTTTCACTGGCTGTCTTGTCTGGAGACAATACACATCTTTTTAGCCTGTCTTGATGCTCTCTCCACTCCCATTGTTTTGTTTCTTAAAGACTGGATTAGTTGTAAGTATTCGCATTCCAACCATTATTCATGTAAATTGAGTCTGTGTCTTATAAGTTCTGTTTGTGAACAGAATTCCCACTCACCTGAAGAAGGGGCTCAGAGCCTCGAAAGCTTGTGTGGCTTTTGCTACCAAATAAACCTGTTGGACTTTAACCTGGTGTTGTTAAACTTCTTTCTATGAACTAGGGACAGGCAATAAATGCTGGACAGCCAGTGACGCCCAAGTCCCATTAAAGAATGAAAAAAAGGGACAGGAGTTTGGAGCCAGCTGGAGAGGCAAAAACAATCCGAATAGGTGCCTTATCGGTGGCACAGTGGTTAAATAGGTATTGTGCGATTCTTAGCAATGGCATGGGATAGTACAGGCTGAATAATCTCCCCTGATTCATTTGATATCTTACTGTGGCGTTGCCCCACTTAGCTCACTTCACTGCTTCAATATACTCATAAATAAAACTTCAAAACCCACTAGAATCTGAGGATATTATGCTTCCTAGAAAATCAATAGTTAAGGGTTAAATTGTGAAAGGCTTTAATTAAAAATTTATTCAGTTACAATAAATCAGTCCAGCATGACTTGATGGTTTCAAAATTTACACAATAGGGTTGTCTTTTGCTATAACCTCCATATATCTGTCCCAAACCACTTTATTTTGTTCTTTACTAAGAAACAATCAGTTATCTTTTATGGTCGATGTTGACTGCTGCTCCACCAAAGAATATTAAAAAAATAAAACAAAGATCAAATTTAATCGTATCTTTCTATTTTTCAACAAACGTGTTGGATCCTTTTTGCTGTTTTTATCCTGTCCTCGGGTCCACAGGCACCTGTTCCAACTTTGAACCAAATGAGGTAGTGAATGGCGGTTGGCTGTTCAACTATGGGGTGCATCATATTTCAGCCCAATCTGCATGTACCATCTATAGTTTATTTATTAGTGCCACATGTAGGCTTACATTAACACTGCAACAAAGTTACTGTGAAAATCCCTTGGTCGTCACACTCTGGCACCTGTTCGGGTACACTGAGGGAGAATGTAGCATGGCCAATGTACCCAACCAGCACGTCTTTCATGTGGGAGAAAACCGGAGCACCCGGAGGAAACCCACACAGACACGGGGAGAATGTGCAAACTCCACACAGACAGTCACCCAAGCCGGGAATCAAACCCAGATCCCTGGCGCTGACCTATACACGGTGGTACAGTGGTTAACACTGCTGCCTCACAGCGCCAGGGACCCGAGTTCAATTCCGGCCTCAGGTCGCTGTCTGTGTGGAGTTTGCACATTCTCCCTGTGTCTGCGTGGGTTTCCTCCGGGTGCTCCAGTTTCCTCCCACACTCCAAAGATGTGCGGGTTAGGTTGATTGGCCATGCTAAATTGTCCCTTAGGGTGTCAGGGGGTTTAACAGGGTAAATTTGTGGGGTTATGGGGATGGGGCCTGGGTGGGATTGTTGTCGGTGCCGACTCGATGGGCCGATTAACTCCTTCAACACTGTAGGATTCTATGGCTGTTTAACTATGGGGTACACCATAGCTCAGCCCTATTTTCATGCACTATCCACACACGGGCACTTATCGGCTGGGGTTCACTGGCTGATTTATCCCTCCTTTGCAAAGCGACGCTGAGATATATAACCACCGCAGTCCCAGCTCCCCTGCAATCAGTTAACTCAGTCCCAGGCTTGATCCCCCTGGTCTGTACTATATCTTTATACCTCAGTTTGAGACCAACACATTCATTTTGAGTTTTGATGCATCCGACTCTTTTGGAAAGGGTTCCAACTCTGTCACAACATGTTACAAAGCAACAGCTCAAAGTTCATTTACGAAAGTTACAGAGGCAGCTTGTTAATTTCCTTCTCATTTTTCCAATCTGCCTCCCCCCTCCACCGCCCCTGAAGAGCACGCAGCTGCCAATTTAGAGAAACACCCAATGCTAAACTGATTTCAGGGTGTACCAAAGTTAACCAATTTCCCCAGATAAAGTGGCTGAGCTGTGGCCTTAAAGGGACAGGCCAAGAAAAATACAGCTGAATATAGTGGCTTATCACGGCCAACATATTCCTGGCTCCAAACCTTCCACAGCCTTTCAGGGTGCACAGTGGTTAGCACTGCTGCCTCACAGCGCCTGGGACCCGGGTTCAACTCCGGCTTCGGGTCACTGTCTGTGTGGAGTTTGCACATCCTCCCCGTGACTGTGTGGGTTTCCTCTAGGTGCTCAGGTTTCCTCCCACAGTCCAAAAATGTGTGGGTTAGGTTGATTGGCCATGCTAAATTGTCCCATGGTGTCAGGGGGATTAGCAGGGTGAATACTTGGGGTTACAGAGCTTGGGTGGGGTTGTGGTTGATGCAAACTCCACACAGAAGGAGGCTGAATGGCCTCCTTCTACTCTGTAGGGATTCTATGAAAGCAACATCTCGGCAGGTAACATCATCATGCTCGGATGAATTTAACATTTGCTCATCTGTGACTCGGTAATTAAGGTGCTTAATTAAACAAAATAATTTCTTGTAAGAAATGTTGCAAAATTTGTCACTGCCTGTGAGTTTTTTCTGGAACATTCTGCCCCGCGTCAACAGAAGGATAAAAGATTAATTCTATTCCGTGGTTCACCGAGTAGATATGGAGTGGATATTGCCTGCCCTGGAATTCTCGAGGGTCAGTAATGATTTGAACTGGACGCATCAGATCATTCATCCTGAGAGAAAAGGCGCGTCTTGAATCTGAGCTAACAAATGATTCTTCGAATTTCTGGAGACAAATGCCAGTTTGCTCTAACATATTGTCTCAAAGTAAAGAGGTGTGAGCGATATTTTCTTTTGACATTTGCAGTCCTCTCTTCGTGGTGCTCTTAAGTTCAGTCTGGGAGGCCAGATTGCATGAACTCTGAGGAAATGTGCCATTTGAAACAAGTCAGACACTTTGAGCTGCATCATGGCATGGCACGGTGGCACAGTGGTTAGCACTACTGCCTCTCAGCGCCAGGGACCCAGGTTCGATTCCTGACTTGGGTCACTGTCTGTGTGGAGCTTGCATGTTCTCCCTGTGTCTGCATGAGTTTCCTCCTGGTGCTCCGGTTTCCTCCCACAGTCCAAACATGTGTGGGTTAGGTGTATTGGCCATGCTAGATTGTCCCTTAGTATCAGAGGGTAGATGCATAGGGCCTGGGTGGGATTGTGGTCGGTGCAGACTCGATGAGCAGAATGGCCTCCTTCTGCACTGTAGGGATTCTAAGATTCTACGATCACCGTTCTGCGCTAAAAAAGACCAGGATCTCAGACCCGGCACCAAGATCATGGTCTACACAGCAGCAGTGATACGTGCCCTCCTCTACGGCTCAGACATTGTAAAGCAGATACCTCAAAATCCTGGAGAAGTTCCACCAGTGCTGCCTCCGCAAGATCCTGCAAATCCATTGGGCAGGATAGATGCACCAATGTCAGTGTTCTCACTCAGGCCGACATCCCCAGCATCGAAGCATTGACCTCGCTCGATCAGCTCCGCTGGACGGGGCCACATTGTCCACATGCCGATTACGAGACTCCTGAAACAAGCACTCCATTCAGAGTTTCGGCACGGCAAGCGAACCCCAGGAGGGCAGAGGAAACAGCATCATGGCATACCACAGTGCAGAAGAGGCCATTCAGCCCATCAAGTCAGCACCAACACATGAATGGCCCTGACCTGCTCACTTAATCCCACTTGCCAGCACTTGGCCCATAGCCTTGAATGTTATGGCGTGCCAAGTACTCATCCAGGTACTTTTTAAAGGATGTGAGGCATCCCGCCTCCACCACCCTCCCAGGCAGCGCATTCCAGACCATCACCACCCTCTGAGTAAAAAGGTTTTTCCTCACATCCCCCCTAAACCTCCCACCCCTCACTTTCAACTTGTGTCCCCTCGTACCTGACCCTTCAACGAAGGGGAACAGCTGCTCCCTATCCACCCTGTCCATGCTCCTCACATTCCTGAACATCTCAATCAGGTCGTCCCCTCAGTCTTCTCTGCTCCAGAGAAAACAACCCAAGCCTATCCGACCTCTCTTCATGACATAAATGTTCCATCCCAGGCAGCATCCTGGTGAATCTCCTCTGCACCCCCTCCAGTGCAATCACATCCTTCCTATAATGTGGCGACCAGAACTGCACACAGTGCTCGAGCTGTGGCCTCGCGAAAGTTCTATACAACTCGAACATGACCTCTCTGTTTTATACCACTTCAAGGAAACCCTCCTTGAGAAAACTGCAACATCCTCACCCTCATCTGGGAATCCCTGGCCCAAGACTGCCGAAGGAAAAGCATCTGGGAGGGAACTGAACACGGAGTCTCATCGCTGAGAGTGAACTGAAGCCAAACGTCGACTGCGAAAGGAATCCGTGGCAACCCACCCACCTGCTCCTCCAACTACCATCTGCCCCACATGTGACACAGACTGTGGGTCACGCATTGGGCTCCTCAGTCACCTGAGAATTTACTTTTAGTGCGGCAACAAGTCACCCTTGACCCCCGAGGGGCTGCCTAAGAAGAAGAAGGAGCCCCGAAAATACATGACACATGTCAAGGCGAAATCCTTTGATTAGATGGATCAAAGGGCAGTGTTTGTTCTAAGTTCATTCATTCAGTTACAGGATGTGGGGACAACGGGCTAAATCAGCATTTATTGCTCATCCCTAATTGCCCTTGAGAAGATGGTGGTGAGTCGTGTTCTTGAACTGCGGCAGTCCATGTGGCGGGGGTGCTCTCAAAGTGCTGTTATCCAGTCAGATTCAGGGTTTTGATCCAGTGACAATGAGGGATGGTGTGTGACGTGGAAGGGAGCATCAGTTATCATGTGTTACATCAGGTGATTTAACGCACTGATGTCCAAGTTTTTCCCATTGCCCTCTCCTGAAGGCATTGCCCCATGTCACGATACAGCGCTGTAGATGTTGGCAGCTCTTCCTTGCAGAGCATTTCTGGTGAGCCTCGACAGCGGGCTCCAGCTCGGTTTGCCAAGTGCATCCTTGGAGGTTTCAGCAGCCGACCTTCTCAGTTTAGATAGCCGCAGCCCAAAATCCAACCATTGTTCAATCCTTGGTAAAATAACTCCTCAAAGGTTGGTGTCATAGAATCATAGATCATAGAATCCTACAATGCAGAAGGAGGCCATTCAGCCTCTGCTGTGCCATTCAATTAAATCATGACTGATCTGATGTGATAATCCCCAACTCTACTTTTCCACCTTATCCCATAACCCTTGATTCCCTTACTGATTAAAAATCCACCTATCTCAGCCTTGGACCTAAATAATGACCCAACTTCTACAGCTCCCTGTGGTAAAGAATTCCACAGATTCACTCCCCTCTGAGAGAAGAAATTCCTTCTCATCTCTGTCTTAAATGGATGACCCCTTACCCTGAGACTACGTCCTCAGGTCCCAGACTGTCCCACAAGGAGAAACAACCTCTCAGTCAACATCTGCTCACTTATTTTATTCATTCGTGGGTCATGGGCGTCGCTGGCTGGCCAGTATTCATTGCCCACCTAATTGCCCTTGAGAAGGTGGTGGTGAACTGCCTCCTTGAAATGCTGCAGTCCACGTGCTGTGGGTTGACCCACGATGCCGTTAGGGGGGGAATACTAGGATTTTGCCCCAGTGACAATGAAGGAACGGTGATATATTTCCAAGTCGGGATGGTGACTGTCTTGGAGGGGAACTTGCAGGTGGTTGTGTTCCCATGAATCTGCTGCCCTTGTCCTTCTGGATGGAAGTGGTCATGGGTTTGGACGGTGCTGTCTAAGGATCTTTGGTGAATTGCTGTGGTGCCTGAAATCTAAAGGACACTCATGTGGTGCCTGAAATCTAAAGGACACTCATGTTACATGAAGACCGACGCTGCTTAAAGAACTCTTTGCACGAACATCATGAGCAATTGACACTGCACATTTTGCGTTTCATTATTGGCTGTGTGCTACATATCAAAGAAAATAGATCTGCATGTATGGATTAACGAAGAGAAATCTTTTTGCTTTAAAGGAAGTGATTCAAATAATTACTAAAACGATTTGACTTTGTCCATTGCAATAAAGCATCAAATAAAAATTCTCCCCATATATGGTTTCCTGAGCTTATCCAGCGGGGAATTGAGCTACAGTAACCAGTAAGGTCTTGGAGTCAATCCCTGGCTATTAATCAAGGTTAGCTGTGTCATTGGTCTCAAAACTCCAGAGTCTGAAATTTGATTTGATTTGATTTGCTTTATTATTGTCACATGTATGAGCATACAGTGAAAAGTATTGTTTCTTGCGCGCTATACAGACAGAGCATACCGTTCATAGAGAAGGAAATGAGAGAGTGCAGGGGAAATATGTGGGGTTACGGGAATAGGGCCTGGGTGGGATTGTGGTCGGCGCAGACGCGATGGGCCGAATGGCCTCCTTCTGCACTTCTGCTGTTCCAGCATTTCCTGGCAGGCGAGAGGAGATATGCATCTTTCCCAAATTCCCACTCCTACCGCTTGATGTTGTTCACTCAGACACTGAGGCACTTGATTCTGTGTGGTGCACTCTCCTCTACCTCTGCTAGCCACGTAATTTGGAACTCCCACCCTGGATTCATTGACCAAGGTTCAGTCCGTGGTGGAACTGTCATGCTGTCCTACACCTCGTGTTATCCTATTCTTTTATCCTCATTTTCAAATCCCGTCATGCTCTTGGGGAACTTGAAGGTCATGGTTTTCCCAAGCATTTGCTGCCCTTGTCCTTTTAGCTTGTAAAGGTCATGGATTTGAAAGCTCCGAAACCCCTAGGTTTTTTAGAACTAATTTTTATCTGCTCATAGAATCATAGAATCCCTACAGGGTAGAAAGAGGCCATTCGGCCCTTCAAATCTGAACCGACTCTCCAACAGAGCATCTTACTCATACACTATCCCTGTAATCCCACGTATTTTGTGATTTGATTTGATTTGATTTATTATTGTCACATGTATTAGCATACAATGAAAAGTATTGTTTCTTGTGCGCTATACAGACAGAGCATACCGCTCATAGAGAAGGAAACGAGAGAGTGCAGAATGTAGTGTTATAGTCATATCTAGGGTGTAGAGAAAGACCAACTTAATGCAAGGTAGGTCCATTCAAAAGGCTGACGGCAGCAGGGAAGAAGCTGTTCTTGAGTCGGTTGGTGCGTGACCTCAGACTTTTGTATCTTTTTCCCGACAGAAGAAGGTGGAAGAAAGAATGTCCGGGGTCCTTAATTATGCTGGCTGCTTTGCCAAGGCAGCGGGAAGTGTAGACAGAGTCGATGGGCGGGAGGCTAGTTTGTGTGATGGATTGGGCTACATTCGCGACCTTTTGTTTTGTACATGGAGATATTGGTCAAGATTCTCTATCTGAATGGCCATCGAGTGAGCCCTGTTGGAGGTGCCCCAGGTGAGGCCGGGATGGAGCTCAACTGTGACGACCCTGACAGTCGAATAGCATGCCCACACTGTTGGGCTCTGGCCGGAGAAAGCTTGATGTTTATGAAACTGTATCGCGGCTTAGAGTTGTTTCCCTTCTAAAGGGAAAAAGATTGACCATGAAGGGTTAAAAGGGCTGAGCAATTGTCATCTCTTTACTGGTCTATAAATACAAGCAAAACAGAAATCATCCAGTGAGGGAATCGAATTCATCGCCTCATAATACAACATGGTAATTCATGCATTAAATCATAAAACTGGCTGCTTGCGATTTCTCTCAGCTGACAGTATTATAATTTAAAAGCGACTGCCGGCCTGCTGGGGCTATCTCTGCATTTCTGTCGGGAAGAAAATACCAGCGAGTACCGTAATTCCTCAAAGAGTTTCATCTTCCACATTTTTAAACCCTTTCGGCTTTTTTTGTTTCCACAGGCATCCCTTTCCATGTCAGGAAGGGTTGAAATTTACTCACGTGAGCTTGCCCCTCTGCTCCCCCAGCTGTTACTGTGTGAACATGAAGTCCCGCTTCTGCCCTCACTCGAGATCCACCTCTATACTTTCTGCAGCAGTGCCCCCTTTCCTATCCCCTTTTCTTCTGGAAGACACCAAATTACTCCTGGGCTATGGCTTCAGAGGTGCCATTCATTCGCAGGTACCACAACTTAAAGTTTAAATTATACTTTTAGAGTTTAGTTTTAAAGTTTATTTATTAGTGTCACAAGTAGGCTTACATTAACACTGCAATGAAGTTACTGTGAAATTCCCCTAGTCGCCACACTCCAGCACCTGTTCAGGTCAATGCACCTAACCAGCAGGTCTTTCAGACTGTGGGAGGGAACCGGAGCACCCGGAGGAAACCCACGCAGACACGGGGAGAACATGCAGACTCCGCACAGTGACCCAAGCAGAGAATCGAACCCAGGCCCTTGGAGCTGTGAGGCAGCAGTGCTAACCACTGTGCCACCGTGCCACCCCTACTGTGCCACCGTGCAGCCCCTACATCCTACATCCCAGTAGGTATTGAAATAACTCCTCAGAGGCCGGTGTCCCATCACCAGATTCCCTTATTTACTAACTTGTCTCCACTCCTAAGAGTGCTTCAGGCACACAGTCAGAATCTGGAATAAAGTAAAGTAAAGTTTATTTACTAGTCACAAGTAAGGCTTACATTAACACTGCAATGAAGTTACTGCGAAATTCCTCTAGTCGCCACATTCCGGCACCTGTTCGGGTCAATGCACCCTAACCAGCAGGTCTTTCAGATGGTGGGAGGAAACCGGAGCACCCGGAAGAAACCCACGCGGACCCGAGGAAAATGTGTAAGCTCAACAAAGGCAGTGACCTAAGCTGGGAATCGAACCCGGGTCCCTGACGCTGTGAGGCAGCAGTGCTAACCACTGTGCCACCGTGCTGCCCATGTCAGCGGACCTGACACTCCTCATAATATACACAGGTGAGACTTCCTGATTGGACAGGCAATCATTGTCAATCTTTTTTCGTCAACCAAATAAACTAAATCAAATTAACGATGGGGGAAATGAAAAGGGGCAGCTCCCAAAAGGAGGGGAACCGCCCGAAACAAAGGACAAAGTGGAAAGGAAACTTAAAACATCAAATTAAAATGTGATTAAAAGGGTCAATAATGCACCCCAATCCCTGCGGTGCCCAGCGGGCACGGAAGGCGTTAAACGGCGCCCTCGGATACCACATGCTCCCTCTCCAGGGACACCCGGCTATGTATATAGTCACGACAGAGGGACAGGCAGTCGGGTCGGGTGTCCCCTCGGTCACCTGCTGCCTGGACCTGTTTATGGCAAGTTTTGCCAGGCCCAGGAACAGGTTCACAAGGAGGTGTCCCCCCCCCCCACCGCCCCTCTGCACCGGGTGTCCATAGATCAGGAGCGTGGGACTGAAGTGCAAACAAAACATCAACAGAAGGTTCTTGAGGAAACAAAAGCTAGGCAATCATTAACTCAGACAGGGAGCTCGTACTCCAAGAGGCGAACCTCATGGGCCTCGTTGAGGTCATTATAGGTATGATAACAGCGTGATTATGTTACTGAGTTAATATTGATGAGACCTGGACTAATAATCCTGTTCGCCATATCCCCTTCCTTTTTGACTCTAAATCGGCTACAAATAAGTCCCAGCACTACATCATTATATCAGCAGTGTAGCAGTGATAGACCTCTGCGTAGTCGAGAGGTGAGCGATTACACTGAGGAGACCCTGTTGTTTATCACCATGGATGTTTGGTGTTTCATTGCATGGAGGTCTTGATAGTACAATGGGGAGCTTAGCCACTACATTTGCTGCTGCTGTTTGCCCAGCTCTGTTCCAAAGTACTCCTTTATACTTTCAAAATCGATGTCTCAGTGGGAATAAAAAGCCCTTTCTTTTGATATTGCGGAGAGGATAAACATATGAAAGAAGCTAGGTTGGTAGCTCTGAGTCATTCCCAAAGGTATCGTTAACCTCCACTTATTCACTCGCTCACTAGGTAAGAAACTCTTCATTACATATTCCCACATCAGATGGAAACTTAAGGAGTGAAAATAGAAACATGGAAAATGGGAGCAGGAGTAGGCCATTCGGTCTCTCGAACCTGCCCCGCCATTCATTTTGATCACGGCTGATCATCAAATTCAGTGTCCTGATCCCGCCTCCCTGTAGCAGAAAAGCCAATTGCCAAAGTAAGGAGAAGAGCTAGAAGCCTAAAGATTGATTCATCACTTCACAGTTGCCTGTTCATCCTCATCTCTTGCACATCCCCCTCTCCCAAATCTCCCTCCATTCCCAAGGCATTTTCAAGTTTATTTATTTATTAGTCACATGTAAGGCTTACATTAACACTGAAATGAAGTTACTGTGAAATTCCCCTAGTCGCCACACTCCGGCGCCTGTTCGGGTCAATGAACCTAATCAGACTGTGGGAGGGAACCGGAGCACCCAGAGGAAACCCAGGCAGACACGGGGAGAACGTGCAGACTCCATACAGACAGTGACCCAAACCGGGAATCGAACCGGATCCCTGGCGCTGTGAGGCAGCTGTGCTAACCACTGTGCCACCCTGCTGCCCTGGGAAAGCCCTTCACGGGACGGAAGTCTGCAACTAACTTTCAGAAACTGAAAGCAGACACAGAAATTAATTTACAACTCAGTGTGATCCAGCTCTTGTTATTTAAACCAACATTCATTGGCAATTATCAACATGACATATTTCACCTTTCTACAATGACATCTTCGAACTGTGACCTCCCCTTTGTCCCAGCTTCCTAACCTATTCCGGTTCCCAGTTTAATACTACTGCAAAGTGCTCTCTGAGTGGCCCCCCTGAACCTTTCAAGACTGAGGCAATTCTCATCTCAGGATAGCTGCTGTGTCAGAAGAATTGGGTTCTGCAGCTCAGGGCTTGAGGTAGCGAGGAAGGGCCAGGTCAGTGCCTAAAGTTTCAGAATTTGGAGGCATTGCAAGGAGCAAGCCCACTCCCACTCCACACACAGATGTTTACATTAACACCTAATGGACAACCAGCTCAGAAATGTCACTCGGGGTGATGTTGTCACCGTACTGATAGTCCTAATGTGGTCACATGTAAAGCAAGCGCATTATACTTTTAGAGTTTGGTTTTAAAGTTTATTTATTAGTGTCACAACTAGGCTTACATTCTCACTGCAATGAAGTTACTGTGAAAATCCCCGAGTTGCCACATTCTGGTGCCTGTTCGGGTACACTGAGGGAGAATTTAGCATGACCAATGCACCTAACCAGCACGTCTTTCGGACTGTGGGAGGAAACCGGAGCACCTGGAGGAAACCCACACAGACACGGGGAGAATGTGCAGACTCCGCACAGACAGTGACTCAAGCCACAAATCGAACCTGGGTCCCTGGCGCTGTGAGGCAGCAGTGCTAACCATTGTAGAGTGTCTGCAATGCATCTAATTTGTTACACTTCTACTCTCTCTGAGCAGATCACTCAGAGAGTTTGTTCCTGCCAAAGTCTTGGCCTCTTTGTTTTGTCTGGAAGGGTGAAGTTTCTCATCCACTGATGGAAGATCTAACGCACGCAATCTTTTTGCTTCCCTATTGTCACATTTACTGAATCCGCACTGCCTCCTATTGCAACTCAGCATGTGTAATACCACGAGACAACTACAAGTACAAAATGCAAAGATTGTACTGATGAGAACAGAAGTGTGTGATTGCATTTGAACCCGGATCAGACAGCTTCACAGGGAGTGGAAGGAATAATGAGCCGAACATTTGACAGCTCCTCACTTTGGAAGGAGCGTTAGTTTTTCCTCTTCTAATCAAGCGTTATGAATTATTTCTTTAAATATGAATTCTTCTTGCAATTCCCTTTTCCGGCAGTTTTAATGTCGAGTATCAACACAAACAAAAAAAGCTTTCTTTGTAGAATTTCTCAGGAAGAATTAACCCTTTTATCCAGAGAAATGTCAGCCTTTCTTATTCTTGTTCCTGACACATCTAGTCACTGTGGTTACAATAGATACAGAGGTTCCAAGTTGTTTTACAGTCAATTAACCCATTGTTGCGATGGGGAAAATGAGTGGCTGATTTACACAGAGCAAGTTCTCTGCCAAAAGGCAGCTCCGACCCCATTGTGCCACAATGAGGAGGCAGGTTCTTATTCCATCCTAGCCAGAACAGGGATCCAAATCTCTACTGCTGGCACCATGGTTACCAAATACAACAAACACTTACCCCCACGGTTCAGCTCCTCCTAGAAAAGATGTGAGGTCCTCTTTCCGAGGGACAGGAGTAAGAGGTCCACCAACCTCACCACCCTGGACTGGGAGGAGGTCATCAGGGAGTTCAGCACCCATGGACAGCTTCTGGGTCTTTCTGGGTGCCATTAAAGTAAAGTTTATTTATTAGTCGCAACTAGGCTTACTTTAACACTGCAATGAAGTTACTATGAAATTCCCCTAGTCGCCTGTTCGGGTCAATGCACCTAACCAGCACATCTTTCAAACTGTGGGAGGAAACTGGAGCACCCGGAGGAAACCCATGCAGACACGGGGAGAACGTGCAAACTCCACACAGACAGTGACCCAAGCCGGGAATCGAACCCAGGTCCCTGGGGCTGTGAGGCAGCAGTGCTAACCACTGTGCCACCGTGCCACCCATTGTCCCTTGTTCCTCAGGATGATAATCTTCATTGAGCTGTGCCAATTAGATCCTTCTTCTCCTCATTCTAATCAAAGTTATTAAGATGGCAGTGTTACCTGCAACCTACATTCTCCACTCCTCCTTGTATCTGTGAATGGATACAATCGAGCAGTCTTTTTTTTATTCATTCATGGGATATGGGCGTCGCTGGCTGGCCAGCATTTACTGCCCTTCCCTAGTTGCCTGAGGGCAGTTGAGAGTTAACTACGTTGCTGTGGCTCTGGAGTCACATGTAGGCCAGACCAGGCAAGGATGGCAGATTTCCTTCCCTAAAGGACATTAGTGAACCAGATGGGTTTTTTTCCGACAATCGACGATGGTTTCATGGTCATCAGTAGATTCTTAATCCCAGATATTTTTTATTGAATTCGAATTCCACCATCTGCCGTGGCAGGATTCGAACCCAGGAATATTAGCTAAGTTTCTGGATCAACAGTCTAGCGATAATACCGCTAGGCCATCGCCAATGGTAGTTCCTGTTGAATGATCTCCCTCCTCACAGGAGGCAGTCTCCAGCCATTGACTTTCCCCTCGATCTGCACATCTCATACCAAGGCCACACACCCCTGCAGGCTGATATCATCCTGGGGGACAACACATGGCTCACATCTCCCCTCAGACAGAACTGCACATTGACAACAAGGGTCTTAGTTAGCATCAGAAGACACAGGCGGCCTCATGTCGGTTGTTCCGCAGTGGCCTTGACAATGACTCTCAATACCCAGTCCTTGCACTTCTGTCCCGACTCCAAGCACAGTGCCTTGAATGTCATGGGAACATAGAGGTTTGTAGAGCCCTTGCTGTCTCAGTGCAGCAGATGTAGCCAATTAAATTTTGACCCTCCATCAAATCTGACATGTCTCTGTCAGGATCAGATGCCACTTCAGACTGTTATGGAAAACAGGCTCCAGCTACAGCTACCTATAAACAGATCGAACTTTTTTAAAGAAGACTTCTATTTTTTTCAACATAAATACAAGCAAAGGTTGATCAAAAGATGGCTGATAATGTTAAAGTGACCACTTTCTGTAAAATATCGATGTGAATTATTGCTGACCAATCAGTCCTGAAAGACATGGAATGTCACACCTGAAAGATGTCATGGCCTTCTTCATACAGAGACACTCGACCTTATTGAGGTGTATAAAAATACAAGGGGCATAGATAGGATGAACGCACTTACGGTGGGATTTTATGGCCTCACTTGAGGGAGATCTTAAAATCTTGTCCAAGGCCAATGAAGATTTCTGTTCTGGGAACTTTGCCCACCCTGGAAGTGGTAGAATTTTGGCCATAGTCTTTCCCCAGGGAAGGGGAATTGAAAACTAAAGGGCATAGGTTTAATGTGAGAGGGGAAAAATTTAAAAGGGACCTGAGGGGTAACTTCTTCACGCAGAGGTGGTGTGTGTATGGAATGAGCTGCCAGAAAAAGTGGCTGAGGCAGGTACAGTAGCAGCATTTAAAAAGCATTTGGATAAGTACATGCATGGGAAAGGATTAGAGGGATTTGGGGCAAATGTAGGCAATTGGGAATAGCTGGGAGGGCACCGTGGTCGGCATGGACCGGTTGGGCCGAAGGGCCTGTTTCCATGTTGTATTGCTCTATGACTCTGTGACCTGAAGGAGACAGCAAAGATGGAAATAACTGAACTTGCATCTCATGCATTGTGAAGATGAATGACTGATTTGTACATCTCCGCAGTCCTCCCAAAAATTAATCTCCTGTTGATTTACATCTCTGACTGTGTAAAACAATCTGTGATGTACGAACATGGACTCTGGGTGCCAGAGTTCCCTTCCAGAAATGTACAGGGTTAAAAAACAAGCTAGCACAGGGACGGCAGAGTGGCACAATGGTTAGCACTGGTGTTAATGTAAGCTTACTTGTTACCCTAATAAATAAACTTAAACAAACCTAATCTGTGTCAAGGTTTGCCGATGTACTGTGTGTTCGTCATCAAGAAAGAAAACCAATCACCCCTTTCTCAGCAGTTTTCGGGAAAAGTCTCTCCCTCTCTCGCTCTACGGCTGGAAACAGTAAGAAGTCCCACAACACCAGGTTAAAGTCCAACAGGTTTATTTGGAATCACGAGCTTTCGGAGCACTGCTCCTTCACATCACGTCAACTCCTGAGGGAAGAGCAGCACTCCGAAAGCTCGTGATTCCAAATAAACCTGTTGGACTTTAACCTGGTGTTGTGGGACTTCTTACTGTGCCCACCCCAGTTCAACGCTGGCATCTCCACATCTGTTGCTGGAGGTAGGTAAGGCTCAGCAGAAGCCACAGTCAAAAAGGAATAGGACAGCCTCTTCAGCAACCTTGCAGCAACATGTGTCTCTAACTATGAAACTGTCAAAGTCAATGCTACCGGAATCACCCAATTTAACAGCCACAACACACCATCATCTACACCTCACGGACAAGCCAAAGACTAATTTGTATATATTTTTAAACCTTTATTTAGATTCCGAATATCTCATTTCTGATCTGTGAGTATGTGTGATGCGCTTCTATTATTATCCTCGGGTTTTAATAAATAATAAACTTACTCTTTCTTTGACTCAAAAGAGCCTGGTTACATTCCCCTGGATTGGGAAGAGACATCCACGGAGAAAGGGTTTTGAGTGTAACCATGGGATGACCAACCCAGGGGGTTGGATAAAGAAGTGCAGCCAACTCATTCCTCCTCACCAGGGATCATAACAAAATTGGGGTCCCATTTGGGAGTTTAGCAAATTGGGGGACCTTGTCCACAGACCAGTCATAAGAACAAAGAACAAAGAACAGAACAGCGCAGGAACAGGTCCTTCGGCCCTCCAAGCCTGCGCCGATCAGGAAGCCTGCCTAAAGTAAAACCATATGCACTTACCGAGTCTGTATACTTCCATTCCCATCCTATTCATGTATCCATCTAGATGCTCCTTAAATGCCGCTATTGTACCTGCTCCCACCACCTCCCCAGGCAGCGCGTCCCAGGCATTCACCACCTTCTGTGTCAAAAGCTTGCCTTGCACATCTCCTCTAAACGTTTCCCCATGCACCTTAAACCCATGTCCCCCTAGTACTTGACTTTTCTACCCTAGGAAAGAGCATCTGACTATCCACTCTATCCATGCCACTCTTAATCTTGTAAACCTCTATCAGGTCGCCCCTCAACCTCCATCGTTCCAGGGAGAACAAACCGAGTTTATCCATATGCACTGTAGCACCGAAACCTAGTCAATTCTCCCCTGAATGTGCACCTTGTGTAAAAGTGCCAAGCTCGTTCATTGTTCATTAGGTCCTTGAGTCCAGCACCCAGCTGAGCCACTCTCTCCATGGTTTGAGCAGGACAGTTATAGGGTATCCCTCCAATTGGCCAAGAATTGCTTTGCTGTACTCCTTACACATGCTCAGAGACCCCTCCTGATAATTTATTTTCTAGCTTGTTTTTTGAACAGTGTGTTAGGGTACAAGATCAGAAGCCCCAAAGCATATTATGAAGTTAGACTCGGCCCCAACTATTTGCTATTTTGGCACTAATGTGAGGATAAGGCATGGGATTCTCAGGCCATGCTCGCTCCAAAACCGGAGAATCCCATCCGAGGTCAATGCATGTTCAGCTCCCTGCCCGCTACGATTCCCATGGCGGGTGGGACGGGGGATTTTTCCCCGAGGTGTGATTCTGTTGATCCACTAGGAAGCTTTGATCAAAACAAACTTTATTTAACAATATAGTTCAACTGTAACAAATGAATTAACTTAACATTTAACAACTGAACGTTGCTTAACCATGACAAGATACATTTCTGAACTGCTAACCTATCCCTATGAGTTCTAATTCAAGCAATATTCCTCTTACAGACTTAAAACCCCTCCTTACAATCAGTTAGCAAACCCTAAGTCTTACGTGCTTGTACTTGTTAACAGTCTTAGAGACATTTGAACACCTCTGGATAGAGAGAGAGAGAGAGAGAGGGAGATACTGGTCCTCTGACAGTCCCAAACAGTAGCCTGCATAGAGAGAGAGAGACAGAAAGACACCTTTTGTTTCTTTCAGGACTAGACAGAAAACTGACTGCTTTAAATTAAAAGAGCAGCCGTGTATCTTCCCATTAGCACATGACTCTATCAATCAACTTACTCAAAATCCTATTTCAAAACCTCAAGGGAAACCTAAGTAAACACAAATGCATTAACTCTGTTCAAATAAACACACAATTCGCTACAAATCAGTCAGCATCCTGCATTCTCAACACTGGAGCTGCCTGTTGCCCAGACAAACTGGCACCGGATAAAATTGAACTGAATTTTAAACATATCCCTAACAAGAAGCATGATTAAAAATACATTTCTTAAAGGCACAGTATCATCACATGCGTCATTGTTACAAGAGCCAGAGAGTGGTGATCTTCACCAACTTCCAACCTCCTTTATCACCTGAAAAGTTCCTCCCATCCTCTTACATTCTCACCACCACCTAATTCTCCTTCCTCCTATTGTGATCCAGCCTCCACTGTTACCCTTCAGCCCATCATTACCCATACGGATATTCCTGTTCTCTCCCCTGAACCCTTTAATGTTGATGTCCCCTTTTCTTTTGTTAAACTGACTCCTCACGTGCACCCCTGACTTTTCAGGACCCTCCAATGAGACCATCCAATACATCCCTCTCCGCCCCCCCCCCCCCCCCCACCCCCCCACCCCCCCACCCCCACACACCCCCACCATGACTTTTCAGCTACAGACTTACAGAATACAGATGACTTTCCCCAAATGTGACTGTGCCCTCTCCTCACAGTACCAGGACTCAAACCCCAAGGCTAAATTCCTTATGTGACTGGTCATGCCCTACCCACCATACTGTACACGACCGACACTGCCCAGAAAGGCTTTCCCCCAGCAAAGATCAGGACCAAGACATGTTTACCATCCAGAGTCCTCTAACATGGCCCGCACATCCCCAAGAGTCTGCCCAATAAGCTCCCGACAATGTGGCCTCAGCCCTAGGATAGTTCCCGACTCCCCCTTGAACAGCCTTTAATTCTTGCCCCAAGATAGTCTTTCACTACTTCACTCTGTTCCTTGACCACCCCTTTCTCCTGCCTCAGTGTTTTTTTATTTTTACTCATTCATGGGACATCAATGTCGCTGACAGGCCAGCATTTATTGCCCATCCCTCGTTGCCGTCATTCAGAGGGCAGTTGAGAGTCAACCACATTGCTGTGGGTCTGGAGTCACATATAGGCCAGAGCGGGTAAGGACAGCAGATTTCCGACCCTAAAGGACATTCGTGAATCAGATGGGTTTTTCCAACAATCAACAATGGTTTCATGGTCATCAGTAGACTCTTAATTCCAGATATCTTTTATTGAATTCAAATTCCACCTTCTGCCGTGACGGGATTCGAACCTGGATCTCCAGGACATTAACTGAGTTTCTGGATTAATGGTCTTACGATAATACCACTAGGCCATTGCCTCCCCCTCCCCTTCCCTTCCTCTCTTTCACCCACCTCTCCAGTGCTGTCTCAGTCTCCCCCCCTCCTCTTTCAAGTTCCACACCAGCCTGCAATCCTCCCCCGGTCTCTCCCACCCAACCCCAATGTTCCACCAACCCTTCCTGAGTCCTGCCTTGATCTCCACCCTTCCCGCTGGTCTTGCCTCCTGTGCCAAGCTTTGTCACTGCTCATGATACGGGCAACAAAATATCACAGCAACACCTTTAAGGGCAGGTGAAAGCAGTGTCTACTGATCTTGGAATCATTGATGAAATGTAGCTCAACAGGGGCAGTCGCTTATACACAGCCAGGAAACAGACCATTCCAGTTATCCATTGATGGAGAAATTAATTTGTAAGGGCAAATTTATTGTTCATTCAGGGGATGTGGGCATTACTGGTTGGGCCAGCTTTCTTGTCCATCCCGGAGGACATTTAAGAGTCAACCACTTTGTTTTAATTTGTTTTGATTTATTATTGCCACATGAGGGATGTCAGAAGCTGCAGCGTGACATAGATAGGATGCAAGACTGGGCGGAGAAGCGGCAGATGGATTTTAACCCGGATAAATGTGTTGTGGTACATTTTGGCAGGTCAAATGGGATGAAGGAGTATAATATCAAGGGTAAGACTCTTAGCAATGTAGAGGATCAGAAGGACCTTGGGTCCGGGTCCATAGGACTCTTAAATTGGCCTCGCAGGTAGAGGAGGTGGTTAAGAAGGCGTATGGTGTGCTGGCCTTCATCAATCGAGGGATTGAGTTTAGGAGTCGGGAGATAATGATGCAGCTTTATAAGACCCTCGTCCGACCCCACTTAGAGTACTGTGCTCAGTTCTGGTCGCCTCATTACAGGAAGGATGTAGAAATTATTGAAAGGGTGCAGAGAAGATTTACAAGGATGTTGCCTGGATTGGGTGGCATGCCTTATGAGGATAGGTTGAGGAAGCTCGGTCTTTTCTCCTTGGAGAGATGAAGGATGAGAGGTGACCTGATAGAGGTGTACAAGATGTTGAGAGGTATAGATTGGGTGGATTCTCGGAGGCTTTTTCCCAGGGCTGAAATAGCTGCTATGAGAGGACACAGGTTTAAGGTGCTGGGGAGTAGGTACAGAGGAAATGTCAGGGGTAAGTTTTTCACTCAGAGGGTGGTGGGTGAGTGGAATCGGCTGCCGTCAATGGTGGTGGAGGCAAACTCGATAGGGTCTTTTAGGAGACTTCTGGATGAGTACATGGGACTTAATAGGATTGAGGGTTATAGGTAAGCCTATATATAGGCCTAGGTAGGTAGGCACATGACCGGCACAACTTGTGGGCCGAAGGGCCTGTTTGTGCTGTAGTTTTTCTATGTTCTATGTTCTATGTATTAATATACAGTGAAAAGTATTGTTTCTTCTGTGCTCTACAGACAAAGCATACCATTCATAGAGAAGGAAAAAAGTGCAGAATGTAGTGTTATAGTCATAGCTAAGGTGTAGAGAAAGATCAACTTAATGCAAGGTAGGTCCATTCAAAAGTCTGATGGCAGCAGGGAAGAAGCTGTTCTTGAGTCGGTTGGTACGTGACCTCAGACATTCGTATCTTTTTCCTGACGGAAGAAGGTGGAAGCCAGAATGTCCGGGGCGCGTGGGGTCCTTAATTATGCTGGCTGCTTTGTTGAGGCAGTGGGAGGCAGTGTAGACAGAGTCAATGGATGGGCGACTGGTTTGCGTGATGGATTGGGCTACATTCACGACCTTTGTTGGAGTCACATGCAGGCCAGACCGGGTAAGCATGACAGATTTCCTTCCCTAAAGGACATCAGTGAAGCAGATGGGTCTTCGCACCAATCGACAACGGTTTCAAGATCATCATTGGACTTTTAATTCCAAATTTTTTTATTGAATTCAAATTTCACCATCTGCCGTGGTGGGATTCGTACCCGGGTCCCCAGAACATTGCCCCACGTCTCTGGATTACTAATCCAGTGATAATACCATGATGCCAATGGCTCTCCTTCTCCCGCGTTGGAATTCTAATGAGCAATCACAAGATGCAAGTGAATGCAAATGAGGTTCCCGACATAGACCAGCGGGAAACCCGACCCGCCTTTAACCCATCATTAAAGTCGGGGGAACAGAATTCCAAATTAATTTCCCATCAGCAAGGAACTGACTTTATCCATCATGCCACATTTAGTGCCCCTGCCCACCATGGTTCATATGGCTGGCAGGAGTGGAAAATTCCACACAACGGCTGGAACTTGGGTGGGGTTTTCCAGCCCCTCCAAGGAATGCTTTGCTGTAGCGGAGGCAGCATGCCATTGGCTGCCAGCAGAATCTTCCAGTCCCATCGCTGTCAACAGGTTTCCCCGTCGTTCACCCTCTCCATCCCCAGAAAACCCATGGCAGGAGATTGCCGTTGCCCGCACCAGAAGATCCTGCCGGGGGGGACGATCGAGAAGTTTTGGCCCTTATTTTCTTTAAATCCATTCCAGAATGGGTCTAAAGCTAAAGTTAATTTATTAGTCACAAGTAAGGCTCACATCAACACGACAATGAAGTTACTGTGAAATTCCCCTAGTCGCCACACTCCGGCGCCTGTTCGGGTCAATGCACCTAACCGGCACGTCTTTCAGAATGTGGGAGGAAACCTGAGCACCCAGAGGAAACCCACGCAGACACGGGGAGAATGTGCAAACTCCACATAGACAGTGACCCAAGCCGGGAATTGAACCCGGGTTCCTGGCGCTGTGAGGCAGCAGTGCTAACCACCGTGGGTCTTTCAGGAACAGGAATCCTAACTCTCTCCCTTAGCCACATCACTGTGGCTATTTGTGGCATCCCCATTTGTACCCTGGGCAAGATCATTGAACTCAACACAGAACAGGAACCTGACACCTGATCCATCCCAATGCAACACCAGTTGTTGCTCCTGGCAACTGAACCAATGAGGGAGTTTAACACTGGAATCTAAAACCTGAGGCAGTCTGTTTTCACAAGTTAAAATTCTAATTCTGTCTCACCAGGAAATGGGGTTTCAAATGTACATTTGCTCACAGACCAACAACCCGGAATGCCAAACCGACCGGAATCTAATCTTCTACTGTTTGCTGAGCTTCATATTGTCACACTCAGTTATTAATTTCCTTTGGTAGGTGGTGAAAGGATATAACACGCTCCTGAGAGGTGGCATGTGGTCAGACGATTTTTGTGTATCTGCATAATCCTTCTCAGCAAATATTGCCTTTGACATCCATGTTCCTACAGCCTCTCCAAACTCAAAGTAATCCCCACAACTGTGGCAGGCGCCTTCTCTAACCACCTGAGCAAAAATTCCAATAAATCGATGTCTCATGGGCATGCATCATAACGATGGGGGTTATACCGTCTAATGCACAGAGGGGCGACACAGTGGCACAGTGGTTAGCACTGCTGCCTTACAGTGCTAGGGACCCGGGTTTGATTCCCAGCTTGGATCGCTATCTATGTGGAGTTTGTACATTCTCCCCGTGTCTGCGTGGGTTTCCTCCGGGTGCTCTGGTTTCCTCCCACAGTCCGAAAAACATGCTGGTTAGGTGCATTGGCCGTGCTACATTCTCCCTCAGTGTACCTGAACAGGCGCCGGAATGTGGTGACTAAGGGATTTCTACAGTAACTTGACTGCAGTGTTAACGTAAGCCTACAGATGACACTAATAAATAGAATAAAAATTTAAAAAACCTCTCCAAACTCAAAATAACCCCACAACTGTTACAGTTGCCTTGTCTAACCATCTGAGCTAAACTCCAAAGAACGGATGTCTCATGGCACCGATCATAATCATAAAATAGATCATAGAATTCCTACAGTACATAAAGAGGCCATTCAGCCCATCAAGTCTGTACTGACCGCATCCCACCCAGGCCCTCTTCCCGTAACCCCACACATTGAACCTGCTAATTCCCCTGACACGACAGTTAATTTAGCATGGCCAATTGACCTAACTAACCTGCACATCTTTGGACTGTGGGAGGAGACCGGAGCACCCGGAGAAAACCCATGCAGACACGGGGAGAATGTGCAAACGCCACCCAGAGATTGACCCAAGGCCGGAATTGAACCTGGGGCCCTGACGCTATGAGGCAGCAGTGCTAACCACTGTGCCACCGTGCCAACCATATGATGAAGGTTATGGTGTCTAATACACAATGTTCACTGCATGGGGTGGAGCTGTGTTGAAGGTCCTACTTCACTTTGTTGTATGTAGGTTGAAACCATTTCCAGGTCAATTACTGTTGATCAGAAAAGTTTGTAGATTTGAAAGCGACATCATGAAATGTGTTATGATGACACAAAGGCCACAGGGGATCATTAATAGATCGACCCGTGGGTTTCATGGAGTACGAGCTGTCCTATTGACCAAGCAGATTCTCACCCAATGGGAAGCAGCCAGCGGGGGCTTGTAAGCCTGTGACTTAATCCGGATCGCAGTTGCAGGTCCCGAGGTAAAGACTGCCTGACTGCAAGTCACCGGGGCGACCCTTTCGTTTGGTGCACAATAAAGGGCGTTGGTGATGGGAAACTGGTGTGTGGTTGAATTAGTACAAAATGGTTGCCTTCCTTTGGCATTAGAGTCATAGGGTGGAATTTTACCACCACGTCCGCCCAAGGTTCGTACAATCCCACCCGAGGCCAACAGAAAATGCTGTTCTCCGAGTCTCGCCCGCCCCCGGGATCGGGGCGGGTGTGCCGATAAAGTTCGGCCATAGAGTCATAGGGGTTTACAGCATGGAAACAGGACCTTCGGCCCAACGTGCCCATACCACCCTTTTTTAAAATCACTATGCCCGTCTCAATTGCCCGTGTTAAACCACATCCCTCTGTACCCATCTTACCCATGTAACTGTCTAAATGTTTTTTAAAAGACAAAATTGTACCCACCTCTACTACTACCTCTGGCAGCTCATTCCAGACACTCATCACCCTCTGTGTGAAAAAATTGCCCCTCTGGATCCTTTTGTATCTCTCCCCTCTTACCTTAAACCTATGTCCTCGAGGTTTAGACTCCCCTCCCTTCGGGAAAAGATGTTGACTATCTACTTTATGTATGCCGCTCATTATTTTATAAATCTCTATAAGGTCACCCCAAGCCTCCGACGCTCCAGGGAAAGAAGCCCCATTCTTGTGCTCATCAAGGTAAGCTCAGGAAATGGAAGTGTAATAACCCGTACGAGGTCCATGGGGAATCACTGATTGATCTCCAAGTGCAGCTCGTTGAGGATGAGTTCCCCTGTGCTGCCTAGCTGGAACTCATTACCTGCGCCTTTTATAAGGCAGGCCCAGGACTGGGCCTGCTGTACGGTTGTCCCAGGCAGGGACTAGTGTGTGTACATCATGGTAGCAGTTTCACTTTGCATTCTGTAATAAACTATATTCCTTTCCAGTCAGCTTTCTGAGTCATTACAGGAAGCTTTCCATTTCAGATATAGTGTAGCCAGATACAGCATAAAAAGGCACTACACAAATGCAAGACATTGTTCTTATTTTACATAGAACTTACAGCCAAGAAACAGGCTATTTGGCCTAACTGGCCCAAGTCCGTGTCTATGCTTCACATAACCTCCTCCTCCTCAATTTTGCCTCATCATATCAACATATCCTTTCAGTTCTTTCTCTCTTTCTCTCTCTCTCTCATTTATCCAGCTACCCTGAGTGAAAATTAAAGGGTACAGATTTAAATTGGCAAAAGAAGCAAAAGCAACATGAGGGAAAAAGTTTTCAAGGAGCGAGTGATTAGGGTCTGGAATACACTGCCCGAAAGTGCGATGGAGGAAGGTTCAATGGAAGCATTCTAAAGGGAATTAGAATTGTTTTGTGAAAAAGAAGAATGTGCAGAGTTACGGGGAGAAGGCGGGAGAACAGCACTAAATGGATGGCTCATTTGGAGAGCCAGTGTAAACATGATGGGCCAATTGGCCTCCTTCTGCGCTACATCAATTCTGTGATTTTCTGAATGCACCCTCAGCCATTCTACTATTCCATGTGGTGACCAGTCCCACATTCTCAGCATCCTTAGAATCATACAGTGCAGAAGAGGCCCTACGGCCCATCGAGTGGGCGGCACGGTGGCACACTTGTTAGCACTGCTGCCTCACAGCGCCAGGGACCCGGGTTTGATTCCCGGCTTTGGGTCGCTGTCCGTGTGGAGTTTGCACATTCTCCCCGTGTCTACGTGGGTTCCCTCCGGATGCTTCGGTTTCCTCCCACAGTCCAAAGATGTGGGGGTTAGGTTGATTGGGCATGCTAAATTGACCCCAGTGTCAGGGGGGATTAGCAGGGTAAATATGTGGGGTTACGGGAATAAGGCCTGGCTTGGATTGTGGTTGGTGCAGACTCGATGGGCCAAATGGCCTCCTTCTGCACTGCAGGGATTCTATGATTCTCTGAGTCTGCACCGACACGTGAGAAACACCTGAACTCCCACCTTATCCCATCTACTGACACTTGGCCCATGGGCTTGGATAGTCTTTGGGTAAAGAAGTTGCCCTTGAATTCCTTATTGTTCAGTTCTTCAAACTGTTTTACTAAATTACAAAGTTATTTCTCCCTCATTCCACTCAAGATTTTGTTAATTCATATAAAAGCAAAATGCTGGAGATCTGTAGTAAAAATAGAAAATGTTGGAAAAACTCAGCAGCACTGACAGCAGCTATGGAGAAGGAAAGTCTGATTTGTCCAATGTGACTCTCCTTCAGTTTTTGATACCCTCACTATTTGACATGTTCATTATTATTTTTTCAAATTTCCAACCTCTCCCTTTTTTATGGATGCCCCTGCCCTCCATTGCTGGTTCTGCAAACCTGCTTGTTGAAGCTTCCCACTCCTCTCTCGCACCCTTGCCTTCCCCATTTGATCTCTAACTGTGCTCCCAAACATTCTCTTTGTGTTGGCGTTGGCACCCTTGTTTAGCTTGGCTCACTGGTGACACTCACTCATACCTCTATTAGAGGCCCTAGACTGAGCACTGAGTACACTGAGGGAGATCCTGGAACTCCTTCCCTAACAGCGCTGTGGGTGTACCCACACCTCAGGGACTGCAGCGGTTCAAGAAGACAGCTCAGCACCCACTCTCAAGGGCAACTAGCAATGGGCAATAATTGCTGGTCTGGCCAACGACATCTGTAATTAAGCAAAAGAAAATCTCAGCCAAACTGTTAAGTGCAGTTCTGATGGTGTGGTGTATTGCCAGAAGTGCTTTCCTTTGGATAAAACCAAGGCCCAGTATATCTACTCAGAAGGTCCAGAAAGATCCCATGGACTTTCTGAGGAAGAACAGAAAGTTCTCTCCAATATCCATCAATTAACATACACTGCTGATTGTTTGTTTGTGGGATCATGCTGTGCTGTTTGCCTCTAAAGTGGCAGTGATTCACTTCTCGAAGTACTCCATTGGTTGTAAAGCATTAAGTGATGCCCTGAGGTCATGAAGGATCAGATGTAATTGCAAGTTTATCCTTCTTTCAGTTCCTCACACACTTTCTGATGTGACTTGACGGGCATTGGTCGCTTGGTCTGGCTTATATGTGACTCCAGACCTAAAGACTTACCCTCTGAAAACACCACCTTCTCAGGAGTAATTAGGATTGGGCAATTATTTCTGGCCTTGCCAGAGATACCCTCATTTTGTATTTTAAAATTTTAAGTTTGTTTATTAGTGTCACAAGTAGGCTTAAATTAACACTGCAATGAAGTTACTGACTGAATAAAAAAAAAGTCTTATCATTGTCAAAGAGTAATATCCTTCTGTATTCCAGATCCTTGGAATGATTCTGTCCTCCATTGTCACGTCAGCAAAGCAATGTTTAGTTTTAGTTTATTGATTATTGTCACAAGTAGGCTTACATTAACACTGCAATGACGTTACTGTGAAAATCCCCCAGTCGCCACACTCCAGCGCCTGTTTGGGTACACTGAGGGAGAATTTAGCACAGCCAATGCACCTAACCAGCACGTCTTTCAGACCGTGGGAGGAAACTGGAGCACCCGGAGGAAACCCACGCAGACACGGGGAGAAGGTGCAGACTCCGCACAGACAGTGTCCCAAGCCAGGAATTGAACCCGGGTCCCTGGCGCTGTGAGGCAGCAGTACCAACCACTGTGCCACCATGCCGCCCAGTGGAAGTTATACTAGTGTACGTGTATATTTGTAGTAAATTGTGAATTTGTACAAAGTGGGAATCCATTGGAGGGGGTGGGGGTTGGGGGTGGGGGCTGCAGTGTTGAATTGACCCCGAGTACATTTCACACAGGAAACTAACAAGTTTTGGAGTAACACAGGTTAAGGGGAGACTTAAATACTGATTTATTATGTCATTGAGAGCTCGCAATGAGGTTCACAGATAATGAATCACACCATCGATTAAGCACCAGCAATGCCCTACAAACAGCAATGATGCGAATGACCTGTTAGTTATCTTTTGTAGTCTTGTTGTTCAAAGGAAGGGATATTCGGAGGTTTCCCTGATTTTCTTTGATAAAGATCCAACAATGTTGTTCATTCATTCCAACCGAAGAACTCACTTAAAGAACAGCCACCTCCAGCAAAGCAGTTCCCCCTCAGTATCATGCCGGAGTTCCAGATTAGATTATTGTACTAGACTTCAAAGTGTTACCAGCTGAACTAAACTGACACACAAACCCATCAGAGTCTGTTGCGTAGATTCAAACCTAGAATCTTTACCACTGGGAGATCCTCTGCATTTCCGTGGCTGACTCCAGCTTCCTTATCCTGGCTACTGACTCAATTTTTCACTACAACACGCACTCAGAATGCTAGGAGATTCAAAACTAAAGAGTAATCAGGTTGAATGCAGTTCTAGAGGTGAAAGGTCACTGAGTTAATCCACTCCACTGTCCATTTCCCCTCTCAGTGTATATTTTCGCTGTACATTCTTCTACTGTACAAGTCTTCGGCATGTAAAAATTAATTCCTTTTGCTTCCAATCGCCCAAATAATATCCCAAACTGCTCTGTTCCATAAACAGCAATTGTCTGTTTGAAAGTCAGAACTGAAATGGGTCATTCATCAAAAGCACATTGCATTTCTCTTTCAAATTATTTTCGCCTATCTATCCGGCGCTTCTCACATGGGATTATATTCATAAAACACGCGGTCATCAATCTTACAATCCCAGTTTCTGCTAATCACAAAGCCATGAACTAAAGCCACAAGATTAATGTCACCTTGACTGATAAGTACAGGCGTGTATAAGAAATACTATTTGCTCTCTGGAAAACCTATTAAAATATGGTCTAGCTGGAACGTGGGGCATTTGCATCAGCCTCTCTTTTTTTTATTTGGCCCACTGATTGTGGCACCAAACTCAATTTATGCCTCATGGAACATTGCTTTTCGCTTTATATTCAGCCTGTGCACCGGGGCCTATCTTACGTGACAGGTTTTAAACGTGTCAGTTCTGGGTTAGGGCAGACACGCGTGCTGGGGGGGGGGGGGGGGGGGGGGTTGGGGTCATGCTTGCGTCCGTGTGCATTCTGTCCAAGGAGTCGTCGAACCTGCGGTTCTGCTCACACTCTTGCCCATTGTGTTCTCAGTCAGGGGAAATCACACCCAAACTACACCACACAGAGCGAGGGAAAAGTCAGCGCGAATCATGGAATCTCGACAGTGCAGGAGGCCATTCGGCCCCTCGAGTCCCCACTGACCCTCTGACAGAGAATCCCACCCAGGCCCTATCCCCGTGACCCCATGTACTTCATCGAATTATAGAATCCCTACAGTGCAGAAGGAGGCCATTCGGCTCATCGGGTCTGCACCGATCACAATCCCAACCAGACTCTAGTCCATTAACCCCTCATATTTACCTTGCTAATCCCCCTGATACCAGGGTTAATTTAGTATGGCTAATCAACCTAACCCGCTGCAGACATGGGGAGAATGTGCAAACTCCACACAGTCACCCGAGGCTGGAATTGAACCCGGGTCCCTGGCGCTGTGAGGAGCAGTGCTAACCACTGTGCCACCGTGCCGCACTACTAATTTACCCAATGAATCTACACATCGTGGGACATTAAGTGGTAATTTAGGATGGCCAATCCACCTAACCTACACATCTTTGGATGTTTGGTGCGAGGAAACTGGAGCACCCGGAGGAAAGCCACGCAGACACATGGAGAACGTGCAAACTCCATCCAATGCCGGAATTGAGTCCAGGTCCCTGGCGTTGTTGCAAGGCAGCACTGTTAACCACTGTGCCATCCCTTCTCCTCCCAGCACGTTAAACATAGTGAAACAACGTGGCTGAAATTTTCCGGCTGTTCAAGCCAGCGGGATCTTTAGATCTATCAAATGGCGCAGCCCTCCATGGATTTCCCGGCAGCATGAGGTGGGATCAATGGGATATCCCATTGACAGTGGCAGGACCAGAAGATCCCGCCATCGGCAAATGGAGCGCTGCTTCCCGGTGTGAGAAACACACCACAGGGAGGTGAGAAAAACCACCCTCCCCCCCCCGAAGATCTTGAGGGGATTTGACAGGATGAGTGCTTCCCCTTGTGGGGGTGTCCAGAACTAGGAGGACACAGTTTAAAATTTGGGGTCTCCCATTTAAGATTGAGATGGGGAGAATCATTTTCTCTCAGAGGGTCTTCAGTCTGTGGAATTCTCTTCCCCAAAAAGCAGTGGAGGTTGAGACATTGTAGCCCAATCTATCACACAAACCAGCCTCCCATCCATTGATTCTGTCTACACTTCCCACTGCCTTGTCAAAGCAGCTAGCATAATTAAGGACCCCACGCAACCTGGACATTCTCTCTTCCACCTTCTTCCGTCGGGAAAAAGAGACAAAAGTCTGAGGTCACGCACCAACCAACTCAAGGACAGTTTCTTCCCTGCTGCCATCAGACGTTTGAATGGGCCTACCTTACATTAAGTTGATCTTTCTCTGCACCTTAGCTATGGCTATAACACTACATTCTGCACTCTCTCATTTCCTTCACTATGAACAGTATGCTTTGTCTGTATAGTGCGTAAGGAATAGTACTTTTCACTGGATCCCAATACATGTGACAATAATAAATCAAATCAAAATATTGGGCGGGATTTTCCAGTCGTCCTCATCCCAAGATCAGAAAATCCCACTCGAGGTCAAGAGACGTTTGCATGTTCCTGTCCCATCCACCACAGGAAAACTGCACCCACTGAGTTTATTCAAGGCTGAGTTACACAGATTTCTATTGACAAGGGAATCAAGGGTTATGGAAGGCAATGAGCAAAGTGAGATTCAGGCAACAATCAGATCAGCCATGATCTGATTGAATGGTGGGGCAGGCTCAAAGGGCTGAATGGCCTACTCCTGCTCCAAATGTCTGTGTTTCTGTCATGTTTCTTACCGTATGTGACAAGAACATGTTTAATGAATAACGTTTCAGTTCTGGTATTTAAATGGCGGCACAGTGGCACAGTGGTTAGCACTGCTGCCTCACAGTGCCAGGGACCTGGGTTCGATTCCTGGCTTGGGTAACTGTCTGTGTGGAGTTTGCACATTCTCCCCGTGTCTGCATGGGTTTTCTCTGGGTGCTCTGGTTTCCTCCCACAGTCCAAAGGGTTAAGTGCATTGGCCATGCTAAATTTCCCCTTACTGCCAGGGGGACTAGCTAGGGTAAATGCATGGGGATAGGGTCTGGGTGGGATTGTGGTTGGTGCAGTCTCAATGGGCCGAATGGCCTCCTTCTCATATAATCACAGATTCTGCAGTGCAGAAGGAGGCCATTTGGCCCATCGAGCCTGAAAAGACAACAATCCCACCCAAGTCCTGTCCTATCCACATAACCCCACATATTTACCCTCCTAATTTCCCCTGACATTAAGGGGCAATTTATCGTGGCCAATCAACCAAACCCACACGTTTGTGGACTGTGGGAGGAAACCAGAGCACCCAGAGGAAACCCACGCAGACACGGGGAGAACGTGCAAACTCTACACAGTCACCCGAGGCCGGAATTGAACTTGGGTCCTTGGCTCTGTGAGGCAGCAGTGCTAACCACTGTGCCACTGTGGCATCCTTCAGCACTGTAGGATGCTACGATGTTTATCCTTTTGCTCTTTTACCGTTCTCTCTCTGACCTTGTTGCCCTAAAGCTGCCAACTGCACCTCCCAGCCTGTGCCTGATCACTCTCCAGTTAGTCTCCTGTATGTTGCCCCTCACTCTCTCCTCACTTGATAGTAGAGCCATGAGCTGCTGTACTATCCCCCTCCCTTTAACCTTGCAACCTCTCTCCCTGTTTTTAAATGCAGCTGCCAGAAATAACTTTCCGATTGTTTGCATACGGTAAATATTGCAGATCACTAGTGTGTTACTGTCATTTTTAAGACTCTGTTATCCAGGCTGTATTAAAGATGTTAAGCAGGTGGTCTATTTCTCTGGGAAACTATGTACTTCTGCTGAGAAAAGCCCCTTTAAGATGCCTGAACTGATTCCTGTTATTTTCTGCTTCTCTGAGGATTTAAACTTAATCTTGCAGCTTAGTGTCAGCTTCTAGCAAATCTAAAAATGTAATAGTCATCCCAAAATGAACTCTCACCAACTTCTACAGACGCGCCATAGAACGCATTCTTTCTGGTTGTACCACAGCTTGGTCTGGCTCCTGCTCTGCCCAAGACCTAAAGAAACTACAAAGGGTCGTGAATGAAGCCCAATCCATCACGCAAACCAGCCTCCCAAGCTGTCTACACTTGCCACTGCCTCGGAAAAGCAGCCAGCATAATTAAGGACCCCACGCACCCCGGACATTTTCTCTTCCACCTTCTTCCATCGGGAAAAAGATATAAAAGTCTGAGGTCACGTACCAACCGACTCAAGAACAGCTTCTTCCCTGCTGCTGTCAGACTTTTGAATGGACTTACCTTGCATTAAGTTGATCTTTCTCTACATCCTAGCTATGACTGTAACATTAGGTTCTGCACTCTCTCGTTTTCTTCTCTATGAACGGTATGCTTTGTCTATATAGCATGCAAGAAATAATACTTTTCACTGTATACTAATACGTGGCAATAATAAATCAAATCAAATTGAATCAAATCAAAAGATTGCCCCGTCAGACCATAGTGTAGTCAAACAAAGCAAAAGGTAACCCATTTGCCTGGTTGCTTGTTTACTGCCGGGTTATAAATATATCTTCGAAGAGTCTGCCTGTGTTACTGGCTCTGTTCCCAGCAAAGGATATAGGACAGGTGGTCTGCTGGTCCGAAGACTGGTCTTGCATCCAAAAAGCATCTGGCGGTGGTGAGCAATCAGGGTCCAGTTGGTGCATGTTGACTAATGTGGCCACCTGTCTTTCCGCTTCTCGACTTGGCCCATCTTACAACTGAGCCCTCTCGCATGCCTCAGATCTATATTTAGGTCCCCGGCCATTGTATCCTTGACAGCTTGGGCTAGCTTTTCCGTCTGTTTGACAGTTTTCTGTTGCAATTAGCTGTCTCCTGAACCGACTCCCGTTTGCGGTGAAGCTTTGTTCTCATTAAGGTGAGGGAAATGGAGAGCTGTTTCATTTTATGGTGTCAGCATCGATCACCCCAGGTCTGAAGCAGGAATGAGTTGCAAAATAGAACTACTTTTGCACAAACAACTTTAGCCCAGCGGAACCAGGTCCCACCAACCCCCATACAGCAGTCATGTGAAATGCAACACATCATAGAATCCTTACAGTGCAGAAGGAGGCCATTCAGCCCATTGAGTCTGCACCGACCTCCAAAAGAGCATCGTAACCAGGACCAAACCCACCCCTATCCCAGTAACCTCACACATTTACCCCAAAAATCCCCTAACCTACATATCTTGGGACATGAAGGGACAATTTAACATGGTCAATCCGCCTAACCTGCACATCTTTGAAGTGTGGGAGGAAACCAGAGCACCTGGAGGAAACCCACGCAGACACAAGGAGAATGTGCAACATCCACGCAGGCAGTCACTGAAGGCTGGAATTGAACCCGGGACCCTGGCACTGTGAGGCAGCTGTGCTAACCACTGTGCTACTGTGCTATGGCTATTTGCTTAGTCGATGTAAGGATAATTACATTTTGGGTGGTTTTATAGAGTGACGTGCCCTAAGTTAGGTAGAACCTGGCCTAAATGAACATAGAATCATCATAGAATCCCTACTGTGCAGAAGGAGGCCATTCAGCCCATTGAGTCTGCATTGATACTCTGACAGATGTCTTACCCAGGACCTCCCCCCTTGGCCTGTCCCCGTGAAGAAGGAAAGAAAGAAATAATGAAGAAGAAAGTGAAAGACAGCAAGAAAGAAAATGAGATAAAGAGGGAAAGAAAGATTCGCATTTATATAGTGCCTTTCTTGACGTCAGGACAACACAAAATACTTTGCTACCAAAAAAAATACTCTCCTGGGAAGTGCTGCACGGTAAGAAGTCTCACAACACCAGGTTAAAGTCCAACAGGTTTATTTGCTAGCACAAGCCACAAGCTTTCGGAGCACTGCTCCTTCACCACCTGATGACGGGGCAGTGCTCCGAAAGCTTGTGGCTTGTGCTACCAACTAAACCTCTTGGACTTTAACCTGGCATTGTGAGACTTCTTACTGTGCTTAACCCAGTCCAACGCCGGCATCTCCACATCAGTGCTGCACTGCCAGAGGTGCAGTATTTTGGATGCAATTTTAAATCGAGGTACTGTCTGCCCTCTTAGATAGATTGAATGGCACTGTGTTAAAATAAAGCTGAAGAATGCACCTCAGTGTCCTGGGCAAAATTTATCTTTCTACCAGAATCAAAATGTGATTGCTGTTTGTGGGTGCTTAATGCACTCAAATGAGCTACCTCGATTCCTCCATTAACAACACACTGTTTCTATTGCTAATGTAATGCTGCCATCCAGCCAAAAAGATAAGATAACTATCTCAAAGGCAGTCAGTTTTTTCATCCCATTTTGCCCCAACAATTAAACTTTCTGTGGCTTAAGTACCTGAACCATTAATCCCTCCCGTTCATTCCCAATCCCCACTGATTCCCTATTTAGATCACCCTCCCATCTATCGTTCTTTAGGCGGCATTGTCGTGCAAGGAGAGATTGGGTCAACTGGGCCGATATCTACCCATCCAAAGATGTGCGGGGTTAGATTGATTGGCCATGCTAAATTGTCCATTAGTGTCAGGGGGGTTAGCAGGGTAAATCTGTGGGGTTACGGGGATGGGGCCTGGGTGGGATTGTGGTTGGTGCAGACTCGATGGGCCGAATGGTCTCCTCCTGCACTGTAGGATTCCATGATTCTATGGCATCTGGAAGAATGAGAGGGGATCTCATTGAATCCTATAAAACTCTGATCGGACCGGACAGACAGGATGCAGGAATATTGTTTTGTCTCTCTGGGAGGGGTGAAGGGTTGGGCGGGGAAGGAATGTGGTGTCTAGAATAAAGGGTCATAGTCTCAGAATACAGGAGAAGCCATTTAGGACTGAGATTAGGAAAGATTTTGAGGCTGGTGAACCCATGGAATTCTCTACCTCAGGAAGCTGTGGAGGCTAAGTCACTGAATATACTTAAGAAGGATTTCTAGATCTTAAAGATGTCAAGGGGTATGGGGAGTGTCTGGGAGTATGACATTGAGATACAGAATCAACCATAATCATATTGAATTGTGGAGCATTCTCAAAGGACCAAATAGGCTACTCCTGCCCCTATTTTCTATATTTTTTTATGATTTGATTTATTATTGTCACATGTATTAGTATACAGTGAAAAGTATTGTTTTTTGCGCGCTATACAGACAAAGCATACCATTGATAGAGAAGGAAAGGAGAGCGCACAGAATGTAGTGTTACAGTCATAGCTAGGGTGTAGAGAAAGATCAACTTAATGCAAAGTAGGTCCATTCAAAAGCCTGATGGCAGCAGGGAAGAAGCTGTTCTTGAGTCAGTTGGGATGTGATCTCAGACTTTTGTATCTTTTTCCCGACGGAAGAAGGTGGAAGAGAGAATGTCCAGGGTGCTTGGAGTCCTTAATTATGCTGGCTACTTTTCCGAGGCAGCGGGAAGTGTAGACAGAGTCAATGGATGGGAGGCCGGTTTGCGTGATGGATTCGGCTTCGTTCACTGAATACATTTAAGAAGGACTTTTAGATCTTAAAGATGCCTCATAGTCTGCTACATTAAATTGCATCTGCCATCAACCTGCCCGGCCTATTCCAGACAGTTTGTAAATTCCTTTCCTTTCTACTTCCTAGAACCCTACAATGCAGAAGGAGGCCATTCGGCCCATCGAATCTGCACCAACAATCCCACCCAGGCCCTATCCCCATAACCCCATGCATTTACCCTAGCTACTCCTCTTAACACTAAGGGACAATTTAGCGCGGCCAATCCACCTAACCCACACATCTTTGGACTGTGGGAGGAAGCTGGAGCACCCGGAGGAAACCCATGCAGACACGGGGAGAAGGTGCAAACTCCACACAGACAGTGACCCAATGTGGGAATCGAACCCGGGTCCCTGGCACTGTGAGGCAGCAGTGCTAACCACTGTGCCACCCTTAATCCACTATACCTCCTAACTCAATATCACTTGCAATCTATAATGCCCTGACCTCAATCTCTCTCCAACAAAGGTACACTCAGGTTATAGTAGCACCTCTCTGGCTGATTCAATGATCATGGCACAAACAAGGACCTGAATCAATTATCCATCCCTGAGGCATGGCTTAGACACCCACTGCCTAAATTCAGTCAGCTGTCGGGAGGGCTACTTTCTGAGTGAAGGTATTTGTTTTGTTGTAAGTTCTGCTGTCAGAAAAGTGTGTCTGTTTTGCAGCTAAACTGACCGGATGAAGCCAAATTAGCACTTGGTCCATTCAGCCCAATGCAGACCAGAGTTATTAGCAGCCAGACACACTCCTGCCCATTTTCCAATAAGATTTTACGGCTACGCTTACCTCATCTGCAAAAAAGAAAGATGAAAAGAAAAATTGGAAGCACAAATACAGTCGAGCGCAATAAATCATCTGGGAGCTTCAAGATCAACAGATTCCACACCTGTCTCTCAGGATAAAACAAGTTGATCGATTGGCTTCAGTATCTTGCCAAGCGAAGATGTCACTTTTTGGAACCATTTGATAACATAATATTCTTTTTCAAGATGAGAAAAATTGGGAAAGGGAAGTGCTTTAAATATAGATGCGCTCATGGCATGATACAGCACATAAAAATTTAGGGAGGAAGTTCCAGAGTTGTAGGACCCAAGAATTTGTAGGATTAGCCACCAAAGATGATCAATTAAAACCATAATGCACAAGAGGTCAGAATTAGGTGAGATCAGATATTTTGGAGGGCTGTAGGGCTAGAAGAGCTTATAGAGATAGGGAGGGGATGAGGCCATGGAGAAATGGATGAGAATTTCAAAATCCAGGCATTGCTTGACCAGAAGCCAATGTAGATCAGCCAGCAGAGGGTGATGAGTGAACAGGTATTTGTTTTCACTATTCAGAAGCTCACCAAGCTCCCTCACTTTGGCACCCCATCTATAACCTTCGACATTGGCGGCACAGTGGTTAGCACTGCTAATCCACAGCACCAGGAACCGGGTTCAATTCCGGACTTGGGTGACAGTCCGTTTGGAGTTTGCACATTCTCCCCGTATCTGCATGGGTTTCTTTTGCATGTTCTGGTTTCTTTAATTCGGAGCCAATTCTTCTCCTTCTTTCTTTCAATTTTACTTATCGACACTTCATTCTGATCTCTGTTTCTGTCCCCTACCTGGAATTTCTTTCTGGGGCCTCTCTCTGATCCCAACCTTTGTCCCTGCCTAGGACTTTCTTCTGGGACCGCTTCTGGCTCCCTCCCACCATGTCCTGCTCCCTGGGACATCTTCTCGGTAATGGGAGTCTGGTTCAGGTTACCCTGAACTGTTTCACTTCTTTGCTTCTGTTCTGACACCCAGGTCCAGTTCTGGGCCTGAAAATGTTAAGACACCAACTGAGCATGTGTGGTCACTTCCTGGCTGGCACATACACAGAAGACGAGAGACAGAAGATGGAAACCGGGTTCCCGACCTCCGAGGTAACTATTCGAGCTTTGTAATAACACCAACCCCTTTAAACTCCCGTCCAAGCCACACACCATCCTGACTTGGAACTATATCAATGTTCCTTACGGGGAGGCGATGGCCTAGTGGTATTATCGCTAGATTATTAATCCAGAAATTCAGCAAGTTCTGGGGACCCTGTTTCGAATCCTGCCACAGCAGATGGTGGTCTTTGAATGCAACTAAAAATATCTGGAATTAAAAATCTATTGATGACCATAAAACCATTGTCGATTGTTGGAAAAAACCAACTGGTTCATGAATGTCCTTCAGGTAAGGAAATCTGCCTTCCATACCTACAGAATCTCTACAATGCAGAAGGGGGCCATTGGCCCATCTAACCTGCACCAACAACAATACCACCCAGGCCCTACCCCCGTAACCCCATGTATTTACCCTGCTAGTCCCCTGACACTAAAGGTCAATTTAGCATGGCCAATCAACCTAACCCGCTCATCTTTGGACTGTGGGAGGAAACTGGAGAACCCGGAGGAAACCCAGCGTGACACAGGGAAATGTGCAAACTCCACACAGACAACAGCCCAAGGTTGGAATTGAACCCGAGTCTCTGGCGCTGTGAGGTGGCAGTGCTAACCACTGTGTCGCCATGCCATCCACACCTGGTCTGGCCTCCATGTGACTCCAGAGTCCTCTCTCCTGCTCTATTCCCATAACTCTACACATTTACCACGACTAATCCATCTCACCTACACATCTTGGGACACTAAAACGCAATTTACCGTGGCCAATTCACCTAACTTGCACATCTTTGGGAGGAAACCGGAGCACCCGGAGGAAATCCACACAGACATGGGGAGAATGTACAAATTCCATACAGACAGTCACCCAAAATCGGAATCGAACTCAGGTCCCTGACGCTGTGAGGCAACAGTGCTATCCTAAATAATGCTAGTGGGGTGGGGGGGGGGGGGGATACTACTCTAAATTGATTGGACTATCCCTGCCACCAGTATAGCTCACCTCTGGGAAACAGTGAAAGTAATAACAATGACAATGGCCGATTATTGTTTCGATCTTAACATCTCGGAGCAGAGTTTTATCTTGCAATCATTGAGATTAGATGAAATTTGCACTCAATTCTCTTCTGTTAGCCCATTGCTTCATTGAATCACAGAGACAAATGGAAAGTGTGCGGTCTGTGAGTTTACACAGTGGTAGAGACAGATGGGCAAGTATGGATAATGAGCCCTTTCGGCCTCACTAAGAAACACTATCGTTGATACATACGAACGGGGATGGTTCAACTCAAGGGGAACTTGACTGTCAGAGTCTGGCTGCAACTAATGGTTCATATTATCAAAACCAATTGAAAATGCATATTTATTCTTAACAAGCTAGCCCACATGAGATATGCACAAACCACCAGAGAAATCTTGAATCTACAAGCCCATCAAAAATGCAAAACACAGCATCTGGAAGCTGATAACTGTTTTTTATGAAATTTACTTACATTTGGGCAAGCAATGCTGTCTTTTTCATATATAATTTATAAATATTTTGTCTCTGGTAGTATTCCATGCAAAGAGGGCAGAGATCAAAGTATCAGATTCATTCCTCTGTACTCCCGTCCCCATAACTGCTCACCACGCTTTTCTTTCTAACTCTCCCGGAGGAATTAATTCCAGCTGAGATTTTCTTTGATTGGCACCACCAATCTTCCAGAATCTCACCCAGCTCAGGTTGGACAGTGCATATCAATGAGCTATTCAGCATCAGAAGGCATTTCATCTAAGTGCTATTCTAAGTTTGATGTCTTTACTTACACACTTTCCAGTAGGGATCATTGGGCAGTAGTCGGGAGCAGGAGTCCTGATTGATTTGTCCCCTGAGGTAGTCAATATGAGCCCAATTCTCATACGCATATTGTCTGTGGTTCAGGTCAGAAACTTCAAAGTGTTGTATGGAACCCGCCTGAATCATAAGTCTTGCTTCTTGAATACGGCTAGGATAAGCATGATATGTTCCACTTCAGGTATGATTCAAATGACCCACTAGGGAGGTTTTTGTCTAACAAAGTTTATTTAAGAATATAGTTAATATGTATAGTAAAAAAAAAGCAAGAACTTTTATCAATTACAAACAAGAAGCAAAAACAATCGCTATAATGTATAACTCTTAACAACTATATCTAATGTGTTCCAATCAAAACCAAAACCTTCCATACACAAAATCCTTTAAATAAGTTCAACACAGCAAAGACTAATGCTCACATGATACCAGAAATTGAGTCCTTTGGTGAGCTAAGAAAACACTGAAGCTGTGAGAGCTGCAGAAATTATGATCTTAAAAAAACCTTTCTTAAAGGTACAGTAACGTCACACATATCAACATGCTACATTTATCACCGCAAAAGTTAGGGATACAAGATGGCGTCGGAGCGTCACAACTTCTTGCCAGCTGGCTCCAGCATCCCCTCTAATTCTATCTTTTACTCTCGTTCTATGATTTTAAAACTTTAACTCTTATAAACTCTCTAACTATGTTCTAATTAATGGACCCACCTTATATTAAGTTGATCTTCCTCTACACCCTAGCTATGACTGTAACACTACATTTTGGACCCTCGCCTTTCTTTCTCCATGTATGATATGCTTTGTCTGTACAGCGAGCAAGAAACAATACTTTTCACTGTGTACCAATACTTGTGACAATAATAAATCAAATCAAATCAAATTAACTGGAATAAATGAAGTATAAGTGCAGAAAGAAAGAAAGGAAATACTTACTGACATCCCCACACCAACAGGTACATAACTTACGTGAATGACATAGTGACATAGGAAAACTAAACTTTAGGGTGGCACGGTGGCACAGTGGTTAACACTGCTGCTTCACAGTGCCAGGGACCTGGGTTCGATTCCCGGCTTGGGTCACTGTCTGTGTGGAGTCTGCATGTTCTCCCCGTGACTGCGTGGGTTTCCTCCGGGTGCTCCGGTTTCCTCCCACAGTCTGAAAAACGTGCTGGTTAGGTGCATTGGCCATGCCAAATTCTCTCTCAGTGTACCTGAACAGGCGCCGGAGTGTGGCGACTAGAGGAATTTCACAGTAACCTCATTGCAGTGTCGATGTAAGCCTACTTGTGACACTAATGAATTAACTTCAAACTTTAAAACTGTCCCTGGAATGGAGAGAGGAAAATAATTAGCTTGGTTGAAATCCAGTGAGGACTCATGGATGTGTAGATATCAGATAAGTATAGGATTTTCCAGCATTTTCTGTTATCCACAGATGCTGTCAGACCTGCTGATGTTTCCAGCAATTTCTGATTTTGTTTCAGACTCCAGCATCCACAGTATTTTGCTTTTATCGAAGGATATGATCTGGTTCGATACCAAGTACTCTCAAGCTAAAGATATTTCCTTGCTATCACTATAGTGGGCCTCAAACTGAATTCCCTACTGCACCATCTTGGTATTTGTGAGCAAAGAAGCCAACTGTCCACTTCTGAGGCAGGCAGTCAGCAGTCTGGGACAATTGTCCATGTTTTATGAATGAATATCAAAGGGAAATAAGCCCCTTTTGTGCTCCTATCTCCTGATGTAGGTGATTGTCATCACTGCACACACGTTTGGGTGGCACGGCGGCACAGTGGTTAGCACTGCTGCCTCACAGCACAAGGGACCTGGGTTCGATTCCCGGCTTGGGTCACTGTCTGTGCGGAGTTTGCACGTTCTCCCCGTGTCTGCGTGGGTTTCCTCCGGGTGCTCTGGTTTCCTCCCACAGTCCAAAAGACGTGCTGGTTAGGTGCACTGGCCATGCTAAATTGCCCGTCAGTGTACCCAAACAGGCGTCGGAGTGTGGCTACTGGGGAATTTTCACAATAACTTCATTGCAGTGTTAATGCAAGCCTACTTGTGACCATAAAATAATAAATTTGCGTTAATTAGTTACTTTAGGTGTGAGAAGGGAGCAGCTTGGGGACACCTGCTTGGGGAAGGAGAGAAGGGAGAATAAGGAGTGGTGACTTGGGGTCTGAGAGAGGGAGGAAACTGGAAGTGACTCATTGGGAGGAGGAGAGAAAGCAAAGCTGGTAACAGCACTTTGAGGACAGGAAAGTAGCCTTTTTGTGCAGGTTGCCAGGGCCATGGAGGAGGTGGGGGGAGGGTGGGGGAAGGTGGGGGGAGGTTGGGGAGCATTGTTACTAGTTGATGTTGAAGAGAGCCAAATTAAACAGAAATTTTCTAGTGCAATATTCGCTATCCCATTTGTGAGACTTTACTGTTTTTCCAAATTCTGGCAGCCTAGTTAAAGTTTTTTTCTATCATGCTGGAAAAACTCAACAGGTCTGGCAGCAACTGTGGAAAGAGAAACAAGATTTAAAGTTTCAAGTCTTTGTGACACTTCTTCAGAGCTATCAACACCTTTTTGAGTCTTTAACACTCACACTAATACTCCCTTTGTCTTGTGGCATCTTTCTCACCTGAGCTCCCACCTATTCCCAACCTACTATCTTGCTCCACCTTTTCCACAGCTCCACCAAATATAAAAAATCCATCATATTTCTCCAAAAGAAAAAAATGCAAAAAATCTCAGCAGGTCTGGCAGCATCTGTACAGTAAGAAGTCTCACAACACCAGGTTAAAGTCCAACAGGTTTATTTGGTAGCAAATACCATAAGCTTTCGGAGCACTGCTCCTTCGTCAGATGGAATGGATATCTGTAAGCAGAGAAAAGAGCTGACGTTTCGAGACAAGATGACTCTTTGTCGGATGATCCTTTGAGCTTTGACAAAGGGTCCTCTGGACTCGAAACGTCAGCTCTTTGCTCTCCTTACAGATGCTGCCAGACCTGCTGCAATTTTCCAGCATTTTCTCTTTTGGTTTCAGATTCCAGCATCTGCGGTAATTTGCTTTTATCCATCATATTTTTCCCTCTCCTCTTCGGAGTTAAAGGTAGTGTTAAAGACTAAAGAAAGCGTCGACAGCTCTGAAGAAGAGACACCCAGACTCAAAACTTTAACTCTGTTTCCATATCCACAGAAGCTGCCAGACCTGCTGACTTTATCCGGCATTTTCTGTTTTTATTTTGGATTGCCAGCGTCTGTTTTAATTGAAGTTTTTTCCGGTTATATTCATGTTCGTATCAATGGCTGAGCCAAATTGCTCACCTCATGTTGGTTGGAACCAAAATAAGATCCGTATTGAGCAATGAACATAATTCCACTGAATCATAGAATCCCTATAGTATAGAAAGAGGCCATTCAGCCCATTTGAGCCTGCACCGACAACAATCTCACCCTATTCCTGTAACCCCACATACTTACACTGCTAATCCCCCCAAAACTAGGGTCAATTTAGCATGGATAATCAACCTAACCCACACATCGTTGGACTGTGGAGGAAAGTGGAGCACCCAGAGGAAACCCACACAGACACGGGGAGAATGTGCAAACTCCATACAGACAGTCACCCAAGCCAGGAATCAAACCCAGGTCCCTGGCGCTGTGAAGCATCAGTGTTAACCACTGTGCCACCGTGCTACCCCACTGTGCCACCATGCCGTCCTGTGTGAAAACTGTCGGAGAACCGTCTCCACAGCCAACAGTGAGAGACTTTCACACATCCCATCAATCTAGTTGGATTGAAACGTAGATCTTTGAAGAATGGTGTGTCATACAGAGTGTCACACAGCCCCAGCTGTGAAATAGTTAAAGTGGTATTGGTTTTATTTGTGAAGAATAAGAAGTAATTGGATTGGTTGGTGATGAATGTTATTGGGAAGCTGCTCCATAGAACTAAAGCATCCCTACAGTGCAGAAGGAGGCCATTTGGCCCATCGAGTCTGCACCAACTGTCTAAAAGAGCATTTTACCCAGGCCCACCACCCCTACTGCTCTATCCCTCTATCCCCATAACCCCGCACATTTACCATGGTCAATCCCCCTAACCTGCACATCTTTGGACTGTTGGAGGAAACCGTAGCACTCAGAGGAACCCAAGTTCCAGTGGCATCTCAGTGATACTGGCCCTTTAAGAGTATGATCTGATTAAAATCTTATGCCCGGCATTACTCTGAACTATTCTGTTGAAAATGTGGTTCTTGGCAGTAGTACTTTCCTTCGTGCAGCATTTGAACTTAAGATGTATCAGTCGTGATGTGAATGAATTGCAGTGTGCATTTATTAAAAGCTGAAATCATTTCAGCAAAGCACGTTGCCTTTTGAAATAGCTTGACTTGGATTAAAATCAATTACCTGACCTTTACAACGTAATGTGAGTTAAATGGGGCGGAACTTGTCCTACTCATCGGGATGTGTGAAACCAAAACTTAAAAGCTCATTAGTGAGTCAGCAATAGAGTGGACAAGTTTTTTATTTCTAACAATATGATTCATCAGCCCATGAAGGAAGGGGATAGGTCGGAGGCAATGCAATGGACAAAATTATTCAGGTCAACTGTATCTGAGCGACATTTGGCCTTTTCCCTGGATGGGTCATTTGCTGAGTTCGGTGCCCAGTGTGACACGAAGCCAGGTGAACAGGAAAGGTTCAAACCCTGAATTCAGCGCTACTGAAAATGACCCTAAAGAATCCCATTCTTTTATGTTATCCAGTTTTCACTGCAGTGGATTGGAGAAAAAGCTTTGACAAAGGGTCATCTGGACTCAAAACGTCAACTCTTTTCTCTCCTTACAGATGCTGCCAGACCTGCTGAGATTTTCCGGCATTTTCTCTTTTGGTTTTAGATTCCAGCATCCGCAGTAATTTGCTTATATGCTAATGAAATGTCGGCCTTTTTTTTAACGGGATTACAAAAGGGGGTACATTATGTGCATTTTAGACCTCATTTGAGTGCTGAATTCAATCATGGGTATCACACCTCAAGAGGCGTAAGCTGGGCAGCTATACGGTGGCACAATGGTTATCACTGCCTCACAGCGCCAGGGACCCGGGTTCAATTCCGTCCTTGGGTGACTGTCAGTGCAGGGTTTGCACGTTCTCCCCCGTGTCTACGTGGGTTTCCTCCGGGTGCTCCTGTTTCCTCCCACACTCCAAAGATGTGCAGGTTAGGTGGATTGGCCATGCTAAATTGCCCCTTAGTGTCCCAAGGGTTAGGGGGATAAGCCAGGGTAAATGGGTGGAGCGACAGTGATAGGATAGAGGAGAAGCGAATTAGAAGGACAAGTTGCATAAAACTGCTTTGTATTCTGTTGAGTAAAGAATATTGAGGGGTACTCAAATCAAAGTGTTTAAAATGTTCAACGCATTTCATAGTGTGAGGAGACACTGGGCACGAACTTACGACCTCGTCCCGCTTGACTTTTGGCCAGAGGAAGTGGTAAAATCGGGCAGGAGGTGAAATATCAGAAACGCACCTGGTTTTTCACCTTCCCAATTGTACCAGCTTTGTTTTGCTGGCAAATTTAGATATTAATGACATAACCTGAATGTCATTAACGAGTTCTGGATGCTATCGTCCAGGTTCACTTACCTTTCCCACCTCGCCGGTCGCGCTTGCCCTTGACGAGAATCACGCATGGTCCCAATCAACAGGGACAGACATGATGGCCTCGCCAGGGGATCAGAGACCATTGAAGCCCCCCTGGGTGGTTGGGGGCAGGCCAGGCAGTGTCCATGGGGAAGTGCCAGCCTGTCAGTGCCTGCCTCACACCCTGGCAGTGCCCATTGGGCACTCTGGCACTGCCTAGCGGGCATCATAACTGTGCTCGGGGCAGTGCCAAAGGGGTGGGGAGGGTGGGAGGGAGGGAACCCTGCCGTGGTGGGAGGGAAGGGAAGCTCTGCCAGGGGGCAATCAGCAGGGGGGAGGGGAATGCTGCAGGCGGACTATCGGTGGCGGGGTGGGAGGGATGGAATTCTGCAGGGGGAGGCAATCGGTGGAAGGTCCCAATGGTGGTGGGTCCCATGTCTGTTGGGAGAGCAATGTCCATGGAGAGGGTTGGTGGGGGAGGTGACAGGAGGTCAGCCAGTGCCAGTACCCCACCCCGCCAGTACCCCACCCCACCCCGCCAGTACCCCACCCCACCCCTCCCCTCCCCTCCCCAGTAAACAAATTAACTAGTGTTCCACAGCTTTAACAGGATACTGGTGGTTTGATCACTGCATGGGATTGGATCACCAATGTTTTGGTTAACCACTGAACTTGCTAACTAATTGTGCCACAGAGACAGCATTTATACTCCTCTGACCATCAAGTGACTAATAAACAAAATTAACTGATCAACCACCCTTTAAGGGGACACTGTAAATAAACCAAAAATATCAAAAGGAAACTTAAATTAATGTGTCCTTATTGGGCATGATAATGTCTCTTTTATTCTGTTGAGTATACCAATAAAACTAATTAACTAATTAATTAACAACTCCTTAAAGGGGCATTGTAACAAAAGAAAACAAATCTTTAAAAAATCTATCAAATTTTATACTAAAGTGACATTTTGGGAGCACAAACCTTTCTTAAACTCTTTTCAGTTGAACAACAAAATAAACATATAAATTAATCTTCAGCTTCTTAAAGGGGCACCAAAGCCTCCTCCACCCTATTTCATCTCTTTAAATATTTTCCTATGATTAGCTATTATTGTGAATTTTGAAATACCCTACCACCAGAAGGATGTGGATGCTTTGGAAAGGGGTGCAAAGAAAGTTTACCAGAACCAAAACAGAAAATGCTGGAAAATCTCAGCATCTGTGGAAAGAGAATAGAGTAAGAAGTCTCACAACACCAGGTTAAAGTCCAACAGGTTTATTTGGCAGCAAAATCCACTAGCTTTCGGAGCGCTGCTCCTTCATCAGGTGAGTGGGAGTTATATTCACAAACAGGGCATATAAAGTCACAAACTCAATTTACAAAATAATGGTTGGAATGCTAGTCTTTCTGCTTTCTTGCATCTTTGTAGAAATTTGATGTCTGTCCATCGACACCGCAAACTGCTGGCTCCAAGTGGAGAGGATCTCCAAGAAGATCGTGCATCAAATTTCTACAAGGATGCAAGAAAGCAGAAAGACTCGCATTCCAACCATTATTTTGTAAATTGAGTTTGTGTCTTTATATGCCCTGTTTGTGAACAGAACTCCCACTCACCTGACGAAGGAGCAGCGCTCCGAAAGCTAGTGGATTTTGCTACCAAATAAACCTGTGGAATTTAACCTGGTGTTGTGAGACTTCTTACTGTGTTTACCCCCAGTCCAACGCCGGCATCGCTACATAAAGAGAATAGAGCCAATGTTTCGAGTCTGGATGATGCTTCCACCAGGATGTTGCCTGCTATGGAGGGTTTTAGGTATGAGCAGATGTTGGACAAACTCAGATTGCTTTCACTGGAAAGACAGAGGCTGAGGAGCGAGCTGATAGAAGTTGACAAAATTATGAGAGACATAGACAGGACATAGTCAGAAGCTTTTTCCCAGGGTGGAAGGGTCGACTACAAGAGGGCCCAGGTTTAAGGTGAGAGGGGGTAAGTTTAGGGGAGAGGTGCGGGGAAAGTTTTTCACACAGAGGGTGGTGGGTGCCTGGAACGCACTGCCAGTGGAGGTGGTGGAAGCAGGCACGTTAGCAACGTTCAAGGTGTAACCTGATCGGCACATGAATGAGAGACAAACAGAGGGATAGAAACCATGTATCGGTGCAGGCTTGGTGGGCCAAAGGGCCTCTTCCTGTGCTGTATTGTTTTTTGTTCTTTGCGATATATTATTTATATGCTTACTTCATGATTTTTTAAAACTTCTTTGCAGGAATGCGGATGTTGCTGGAAAGGCCAGCATTTGTTGCTCAGCTCTAATTACCCTTGAACTAAATGGATCACCAGGCTATTTCAGAGGGCAGTTAACAGTCAACCATGGGCCAGACCAGGCAAAAACAGGGCAGCACGGTGGCACAGTGGTTAGCACTGCTGCCTCACAGAGCCAGGGACCCGGGTTCAATTCCCAGCTTGGGTGACTGTGCGGAGTCTGCACGTTCTCCCCGTGTCTGTGTGGGTTTCCTCTGGATGCTCCGATTTCCTCCCACAGTCTGAAAGATATGCTGGTCAGGTGCATTGGCTGTGCTAAATTCTCCCTCGGTGTACCTAAACAGCTGCCAGAGTGTGTGGCGACTGGGGGGTTTTCACAGTAACTTCATTGGAGTATTAATGTAAGCCTACTTGTGATATGAATAAATAAACTTTTCAAACAGATTTCTCCTCCCTCTCGGGCATTAGTGAATGAGAAGTGTTTTTCCTTCAATGGTAATGAAGATAGTTCCATGGCACCAGTATTGAGAATAGCTTCCAATCCACCACCAGCTGTCATAGTGGGATTTGAACCCATGAGTGCTGAGTCCCTGGATTACCAGTCCAGTGACATTACCACCATGCTGCCACCCCATCTCCTGTCTTCTAGGTTTTGCAAATGGAATGAAGGGTTTTTTGACAATCCAAAGCTTGTGGAGGCATAAAGTAGTCTCTGGATAACCCAGCATAAAAATGGCAGCATGTTGTCACAGTGGTTGGCACTGCTGCCTCACAGCGCCAGGGACCTGGGTTCGATTCCCCGTTTGGGTTACTGTCTGTGTGGAGTTTGCACTTTCTCCCTATGTCTGCATGGGTTTCCTCTGGGTGCTCCGGTTTCCTCCCACATTCTGAAAGATGTGCTGGTTAGGTGCATTGACCCGAACAGGCACCGGAGTGTGGCGACTAAGGGAATTTCACAGTAACTTCATTGCAGCGTTAATGTAAGCCTTACTTGTGACTAATAAATTAACTTTAACAAATCTGACTGCAGTTCATGTTTTTTTTGGCACTTGGCTGAATTTTCACTGATCATAAAAGTCTCCTCAGAATGTATGGCTGCTCAATTAACTCGCCACAATTCTGATATGCGAGGCGGTGAGAAAAAGCCCTGAAGATTGTAAAGCAACTGTCTCAAAGAATGCACCATTTGAAACAGAGATCAGTGGTGAAGTTTGCAACGTCAGGGACAATAAATAGCACTTGAATTTAAATAGTGCCTTACATGCTGGCCCATCTTCCGACAGGTTACATAATTATCTGTTTTTTTCTTCAAGAACCAAAGCTGTTATTATTTGAGAAAATGCCAGAAACTATCCTGCACCAGCAACACCCCAGAAACAATGTTGGAATAAGTTACTGGTCAGTACGGTTTGGATTACTTTGGTTGAAGAACGTTGGCCGGGACACTGGGAAAATTCCAAATTCTTCTTTCGAAAAGTGTTCTGGCATCTTTAAAGGTCTCCGGATTAAAGTCAAATCTCACTTTAACCAAATGTCAAGAAGATCTAACAATTGCACTCATTAGAGCGTTGCGGTGTCAGTCCAGATTATGCATGAGATACACAGCGTAGGCTCAAATTTACAACCTTCTGACCCAGAGGCAACTGAATCAAAGTGACACGGAGCAGAAGTAGCCTTGAGGAACACAATATCAGGATGGAGCCAGGTACATCAGCTGCATCATATAAATTTACAACACAAAAGTGAGAAGGAAAATTTAAGCTGAATTAGGCTAGTACTTGGAAATGGCATTAACAAGTCCCAAAGTCACATTTCAGAATAGAATTTCTTTCATGCATAAACAAGAATTGCTTAAGGTTTATTTATTAATGTCACAAGTAGGCTTACATTAACACTGCAATGAAGTTACTGTGAAAATCTCCTTGTCGTCACACTTTTTGGGTACACTGGAGAATTTAGCATGGCCAATGCACTTAACCAGCATGTCTTTTGGACTGTGGGAGGAAACTGGAGCACCCAGAGGAAACCCACGCAGACACGGGGAGGACGTGCAGACACCACACAGACAGTGACCCAAACTGGGATTCAAACCTGAGTCCCCGGTGCTGTGAGGCAGCAGCGTCAATCACTGTGCCACCATGCAGTTAATTACAAACCAAAACCCTCATTCAGTTCTTGGGTTCGTTTTTGAGGAAGACACCCATACTGTGAAGGGAAGCAAGTAGGTTTGGTCTTTTCTAAAGAAGAGATTGAACAGATAGAAGGGTTAGCTTAATATTGCTTTTTTTGGCAGGAGCTTGCTGTGCACAAATTGGCTGCTGTGTTTCCTTACAAGCTTATAAGATATAGGAGCAGAATTAGACCATTCGGCCCATCGAGTCTGCTTCACCAATTGATCACGGCTGATATGCTCCTCATCCCTATTTTCCTGTCTTCTCCCCATAACACTTCAACCCATTACCAATTAAAAATCTGTCTAACTCCTTTTGAAACTTACTCACTGTCCCAGCATCCACCGCACTTTGGGGTAGCGAATTCCACAGATTCACAACCCATTGGGAGAAATAGTTTCTTTTAAATTTGCTACTCCTTATCCTTAGACTATGACCTCTCATCCTAGAATGCCCCATAAGAGGAAACATCCGCTCCACATCTACTTTATCCATACCTTTCATCAATTTATATACCCCAATTTGATCTCCCCTCATTACAACAGCAACTACACTTCAAAAGATGCAAAGCACCTTGGCATATCCTTTGATCATAAGATGTGTTGTAGAAATCCAAATCTTCTTTATTCTTCTTCCCCAAAACCAATCGTAGAATATTCCCTCTGTGCACTCGCAGTAAAATTGCTCTGGTTAAAGTGACAAGGGAACTCTTCTGTGGTTGTCATGACAGAGCATTATTCCTTCTTGTTCTCCTCAACCTCTTGATGATGTTTAATTCAGTCAGCCATGACATCCTCATCTATTACCTTTCCTTTATTTCGTCCATTTTTATCAACTACCCTCCCTCTTCCCAACTTGAATAGAGCCAGCGCTGACTTCTCAACACAAATCATCAACCCTGGGGTCCCTTAGAGATTCATCCTTCTTATCCTCTCCTTTCATCATCTACGTGCTATCTCACAGTCACTTAATCCTCTTGTTCACTTGTCCATCTTACCTGGTGCCAATTCATTGTTAGAACAATTATGTTGTTCCATTATAATTTATCCCTTTGACGTTTAATCACAATCACCAAGGACAAGTGCAAGACTATTGAGAACCATTTAAAGTGAATGAATATTTTAGACAAGCTTCTCAGACAATTTTGTTTTCTTTGAAAGAAGAGACATGCTGCTGAAGCTTTTCATTTTGCACTCTTCAGGACAGGACCAAATCTCACAAATAAATCTTATAAACTGCCATAGATTTGGTAATCTTGCGACTCTGTCCTGATGAGTGCAAGATGGGAAACTTTGACAGGGTGTCTCTTTTTTTGGCAATACTCGAGGTCTGTATGACCAAATGACTTTTGTTTCCATGCTGATAAATACTGAGTCAAGAGTTTTGCCGGGTTCAGTGCCAAAATATTGCATGTCTTCGTTACTCTTGATTAGTGAACTTCCCAAAATCTAAGCAATGTATGGGCGGAATTTTCCCAAAAACTGGCAGGATGCGATAGCAAGTGGGATGATGGGATGTGTTCAGTGGTCTGAATCATCACCATCCATGAATCTGGCAGCAATAAGTGTGTCCGTAGCTTGTATGCCCCATCTGGCTATCATCACGACTCATGGCTGACCTCCTGTCCTTCCAGGACCTCTTTGTTATCTACCTCAGCCGAGCAAACAAGCCATTCCTCCATCTCCTCCTCAGGCAGTCCCCCCCCCCCCTCCCCCGCCGCACCCCCATTACAGCACTAAGTTGTGCAGGGCACAGTAGATGACAATGATGTGCAACACCCTCTGCGGACTGGACTGTACTGCAGGGCTCCACCAGACTGGTCAAGGCTCCGGAAACGCATTTTGAGTATCCCAATGGTCTGCTCCATAAAAGTGCGAGTAGCAGCCTGAGCCTCATTGTACAATGTCTCAGCTACACTCTGTGGCCTCCACACAGGCAGCATCAGCAATGGCCTCAGTGAGTATCCCCTGTGCCAGAGGAGCCAACCTAGTAGCCGCTTTATTTATAATTGAACAACATAATTGTTTGAACAATGAATTGGCACCAGGTAAGATGGACACGTGAACAAGAGGATTAAGTGACTGTGAGATAGCACGTAGATGATGAAAGGAGAGGATGAGAAGGATAAATTCTCCATGGGACCCCAGGGTTGATGATTTGCGTTGAGAAGTCAGCGCTGGCTCTATTCAAGTTGGGAAAAGCGAGGGCAGTTGATAAAAATGGACGAAATAAAGGAAAGGTAATAGATGAGGATGCCATGGCTGACTGAATTAAACATTGTAGAGTGATTGAGGAGAACAAGAAGAAATAATGCGCTGTCATGACAACCACAGAAGAGTTCCCTTGTCACTTTGACCAGAGCGATCTTAGTGCGAGTGCACAGAGGGAATATTCTACGATTCGTTTCGGGGAAGAAGAATGAAGAAGACTTGGATTTATACAGCATTCTTTATGACCAAAGGATATGCCAAGGTGCATCCAATAAATGCTTTTGAAGTGTAGTTGCTGTTGTAATGTCAGAAACACAGCAGCCAATTTGTGAACCTTCAAAAATGGTGGGGATCTGAGAGCAGTTCAGGATGTTTGATTCGCGTACGCTCACCTAGAACCTAGCACGCAGCTGGAGGATGCACTTCGTGTGGTCGTAGTGCAGCTGAACATTGAGGGAGTGGAAGTCCTTGTGGTTGAAGAACTGCACTCAATGCCACGGTGATTGGAGAGCCACATGAGTGCGGTTGATGGCATCCTGTAGGAAAGCCAGAAATCTGGGAGAAACCAATGGCTCTTGCGTCCTGGCTAATCGGAACCTGATCGAAGTTGACATACTTGTGTGCCCTTGAGAAGGGTGGGTCTATCACCTCCCTTGATGTACTTATTGGCAGAGGCTTGCGAGACATCAGAAAAGTCACCTGTGGAGCACCGAAAGGAGCCAGTTGTGAAGAAGTTGAGCGCAGATGTGACTTTCAAAGCCACAGGCAGTGGATGTCCCCGAAGTTCATAGCATTAACTCCTGCAGATGGTTGCCTAAATGAGCCACCAGATCACTTGACAGGTGAAGTCTTCATCGACACTGATTGTAGCTCATCTGCTGGAAGATCAGCCACAGTCTGTACACCCGTGGAAGGTACCTTTGAGCGACTGCGCTCTGGGGTCCCCCCTGTGGCAGTGGAGCAGGCCCTGCCACCTCTTCCTCCTCAGGGTTCTGCTCCTGCCTCAGGACAGCCAGATGCCCCTGTTGACATCCTCTCTCCTCTCGATGTGCCAGAAGAATAATAGCCAGTTCCACAGGCTCCATCTCTCCCTCACGCTAATCACCACCAAAGAAAAGAGAGTTAGTGGTTAGATTTTGCCTCCAAAGGTTGACCCTTTGCCCAGTCGCCTTCGCAGCTGCATCCCAATGGCCAGTGACTAATTTGCTGGCCACCACATTGAGGACTTGTCCCTCCTCAGCTCCCATAATGGACAAGACCATACACCTCCCTTGCCCCACTCAGCTTGACCAAGAGGCCACAGCTTTGGCCACCCCACTGTATCCTGATATCTCATGTCAGGCACAGGCATTTGTGCCAAACATCACTCAAAGGTCTTGCGTGCAACACAGTCAAGAGGGAGAACCAATCAAGATGCACCAGCAAACACATCTGATGGGTTGGAGTGGTCTGCTCAGCCGGTGTGCCCTTGCTCATTGTTAAGGTGAAATGGGTGTGCTTGCCCATTCGGATAGTGCTGCAGGAAAACGATAGCAGTCACTGATGAGGAGTTCAGCGTGCCAAGGGTTAACTGCTGAGCGGCAATTAGTGGTACTCACAAACATCAGTGGTGAATTAGTGGACATAATTGGCTTAGCTGTGGATTGCAGGTGAGTTAATGGATTTGTAGATGAATGACCTCAGATGCAAAGGAATGTTCATTACTGACAGGCCTTATCATTAGACTTACCCCTTGTCAGTAGTGAACCCGCAGGCAACCCCACATCCCAACAGGTCCAGGCAGCAGGCAACTGAGGGGGTCATCTGAGCCGACTGTCTGCCCCTCTATTGGGGCTAAATTCATGACCGGGTGCCCCTGGACAGGGAGCATGTGATGGCCATAGGCACCATTGAGGCCTTCCATGCTCGTTGGACACCACAGGGATTGGAGTGTGTTATTGACCCTTTTAATCACCTTTTCATTTGATGTTCTAAGTTTAATTTATCCTTTGTTTTTGTTTTAGACATCCCCCCCCTCCCCATTTAAGAGGATGCCCTTCTTGTTTAGTCCCTCAGTTTATTTAGTTTAATTGGTTAGCCAAAAGAATGCAAACCCTTACCCCGCCCCACTAAATGTAAGTGGACCCTTCAGTTGCTGACGGGCCACCCACCCACTACGGTAGCCCAGGCTTCCCTGACAGATGCAGAGATCAGGCAACGTTCTTGCTAGAAAATACCAGTTTTGGAACCATAAGATTGTACAGTCCCAGGAGAGAGAGAGAGAGAGCAGTGGGAGAACCCAGGAAGAGGACACCGAGAGGGAGAGCCAGGGAAAGAATCAGCAGGAAGATTCCCATGACAGGCAGGACGGTAAAATTCTGGCCATAGACTCACAGAATCCCTACAGTGCAGAAGGAGGCCATTCGGCCCATCAAGTCTGCACCAACCACAATCCCCACCCAAGCCCTATCTCCATAGCCCCATGCATTTAACCCACTAATCTCCCTAACCTACACTTCTTTGGATACTAAGGGGCAATTCAGCATGGCCAATCCACCAAACCTGCATATCTTTGGAGTGTGGGAGGAAGCCGGAGCACCTGGAGGAAACCCACGCAGACGCGGGGGGGACGTGCAGACCCCACACAGTGACTCAAGCCGGGAATCGAACCCGGGTCCCCGGCGCTGTGAGGCAGCAGTGCTAACCACTGTGCCACATTGCCGTCCCCCCCAACTAGTTTGATGAATTCTTGATGAATGTGTTAAAATAGACCCAACAGCTTTCACCAGTTTACTGATATCTCGTAATGTTTTCCCCCAAAGCTTCTTGTCTCTAACAGCACCACCAATCAAGGAGCCGAACCCCATCAATTAGCCTATGAGAAAGAAAATTGGACACGAGTGGCAAATAATCCAGCTGGGACTCAACAAATGAGAGAAGGGGAAGTAAATAAAGCAGTTCAAGAGGGAACAATCTAACAAGTTAGAGCTCAATTTCTGTCATGTCATATTTCAGATCCACTTGGCATTTTGAATGACTCTAGTTATTAGAAAGAGCTGGAAAGAAAGGCTCGCACTTATAAAGCACCTGATAACATCTTTCAGAAATGTCTCAGAGCACTTAACACCATTCATTTTTTTTTGAAGTGTCGAAACTCTTAAGCAAACACGATTGCCATTGTGCAAGCAGTAATGTGTGGATATAAGGAATAAAGGACCGATATTATGTGGCAAATAATCCCAGAGGACGATGCCCACCAGGGCAGTTTGGGAATTTTAATTCAGTTTCTTTTTAAAACACCTGCAAATCAAAAAAGAAATGATACCAGTAATTACCTGGTCGGAGTGAAATCGTGATCACCTGGCAGGCGTGCACTGATCAGCCTTTCAGCTAAGTCAAGGCGAACGTAGACAGCATTTTCTGGTTTTGTGCTGACCCTGGGACAGCTCATTGGTTAACTGCATTCCCAATGGATTACCAAACACCCTTGGCAAGCAGAACCCAGGTTCTAAAGCTGCCTCGGAAAAGCAACCAGCGTAATCAAGGACCCCACGCACCCCGGACATTCTCTCTTCCACCTTCTTCCATTGGGAAAAAGATACAAAAGTCTGAGGTCGCGTACCAACCGACTCAAGAGCAGCTTCTTCCCTGCCGCCATCAGACTTTTGAATGGACTTACCTTATGTTAAGTTGATCTTTCTCTGCACCCTAGGTATGACTGTAACACTATATTCTGCACTCTCTCCTTTCTTCTCCCCTATGTACTCTAAGAACGGTTTGTTTTGTCTGTATAGTGCGCAAGAAACAATGGCCCATAAATTCCGATCGCCAGTGGAAATGTACGGTCCGCCAGAAATAGAAAAAAAAATTTGCAGACTTGTGTTTCCTGGGCAGCTCTGCCCATGGGTGCAGCAGCCTCAGGCCCTCAGCACAGCCGTCTCATCAGGCCCCAGCATGTCACAGGAGATTGCTAACTACACTCCCTTATGTTGCAGCAAGCCTGGGAATGCCCATTGAGATCCAGCTTCCAAAAGGCAGTTTTGCAGTGAAAACGGGACCCCCAGATCGAAAAAACGGTATCTCATAGAATCATAGAATCCCTACTGTGCAGAAGGAGGCCATTCAGCCCATCGAGCCTGCACCGATAACAATTCCACCCAGGCCCTATCCCCACAATCCCACATATTTACCCCGCTAATCCCTCTAACCTACACATCCCGGGACACTAAGGGGCAATTTAGCATGGCCAATGCACCTAACCCACACATCTGAGGGCGAGCGGCATGGTGGCACAGTCGTTAGCACTGCTGCCTCACAGCGCCAGGGACCCCGGGTTCGATGCCCGGCTTGGGTCACTGTCTGTGTGGAGTTTGCACGTTCTCCCCGTGTCTGTGTGGGTTTCCTCCGGGTGCTCCGGTTTCCTCCCACAGTCCAAAGATGTGCAGGTTAAGTGGATTGAATCATAGAAACCCTACAGTACAGAAAGAGGCCATTCGGCCCATCAAGTCTGCACCGACCACAATCCCACCCAGGCCCTACCCTCATATCCCTACATATTTTACCCGTTAATCCCTCGAACCTATGCATCTCAGAACACTAAGGGGCAATTTTAGCATGGCCAATCAACCTAACCCGCACATCTTTGGACTGTGGGAGGAAACCGGAGCACCCGGAGGAAACCCACGCAGACACGGGGAGAATGTGCAAACTCCCCACAGACAGTGACCCGAACCGGGAATTGAACCCAGGTCCCTGGAGCTGTGAAGCAGCAGTGCTAACCACTGTGCTACCATGCTGCCCTCTTGGAATATTTTTGGCAATGATAAATTTGCCCCTTAGTGTCAGGGGGACCAGCTCAGGGAAATGTATGGGGTTATGGGGATGGGGCCTGGGTGGGATTGTGGTTGGTGCAGACTCAATGGGCCGAATGGCCTCCTTCTGCACTGTAGGATTCAATGATTCTATCTTTGGACTTATTTGCATTTGGTTTTTTTTGCTATTTCTTTTAAGTAGTTAATACTGATATTACTGGCTCACTCAAACTGTAATTTTAAAAATTTATTTTAATGATTGAACATGAGTATTATTTAATATATATAAATAAAGAAATGTTTTATTTGTTTCAAATTTGTGAAAGTACTATTTAGAGTCCTAGAATCATGGGGTGAATTCTCCTGTTCCACCTTCCACGGGAACTGTAGCGGGTAAGGAATGGAGCATGGAAATGTCCGTTGACCTCGGGCAGGATTTTCCAGTTCTGGGGCGAATGCGGCTGGAAAATCCCACCCAGAGAATCCCTACAGTGCAGAAGGAGGCCATTTGGCCCATCGAGTCTGCACCAACAACAATCCCACCCCAGGCCCTATCCCAAAAACCCCATGCATTTACCCTGGCTTGTCCCCCTGACACTAAGGGACAATTTAGCATGGCCAATCCACCCAACCCACACATCTTTGGACTGTGGGAGGAAACCGGAACACCTGGAAAAAACCCACGCAGACACGGGGAAAACGTGCAAACTCCACACAGACAGCGGCCCAAGCCGGGAATCGAACCCGGGTCCTTGGGGCTGTGAGGCAGCAGTGCTAACCACTGTGGTATCATCTTAAGTGGTACACTTTCCTAAAGCATTTGAAATAGCCAAGTTGCATAAGGATCAACATTGCATCAGGCTGACTCTTAAAATAGGGTTAAAAACTGCTTAGAATATATTGTATAATCCAAATACTGAAATTCATTCCAGGCACTGACATCGACTTTGTTATATATGAACAAATATTTTAAATGGAATTAGTTGTCATGACAAAGTTGCAAAAGCAAAATTAAAAATTATTCTTTCACCTTCTGCGCCTTATTATATGTTAAAGAAATTTCTCAGTGAGATCATGACTGATCTGATATGATAGTCCTCAATTCCACTTTCCTGCCTTATCCCCATAGGCCTTGATTCCCTTACTGATTACAAATCTGTCTATCTCAGCCTCGTAAGAAGTCTCACAACACCAGGTTAAAGTCCAACAGGTTTATTTGGTAGCAAAAGCCTCTAGCTTTCGGAGCGCTTACCTGACGAAGGAGCAGCACTCCGAAAGCTAGTGGCTTTTGCTGCCAAATAAACCTGTTGGACTTTAACCTGGTGTTGTGAGGCTTCTTACTGTGTTTACCTGAGTCCAATGCCAGCATCTCCACATCATATCTCAGCCTCTACAACCCCTCTTTGGTAAAGAATTCCACAAATTCACTCCCCTCTGAGAGGAGAAATTCCTCCTCATCTCTGTCTGAAATGGGTGACCCCTTACTCTGAGGTTATACCCTCTGGTCCTAGACACAAGGGGAAACAAACTCTCAGTATCCACCCTGTTAAGCCCCCTGAGAATCCTGTACATCTCAATAAGGTCACCTCTCATTCTTCTTAACTCCAATGAAGCTTACTTAAAGCAATACCTGATTTCTAATACCCACAAAAGCAAATCTAAATTACTTTATACTCCTCTATTTCCTGACTATAGAAATAGTACTTCATCACAGGTGAACTGATTGGTGCTAATTTACTGGAAGGTTTTGCCATTTTCAAACTCGGATGTGAATCCAGGAGTTGTATGCCAATAGAATATTTCATTGTTAGTTGACGATTTTCTCATTTGTACATAGCATTGTTGTTTGCAGTGCTTGTGCGGTTCAAGTTCTCAGGATGTTGCTGTCCAGATATTGCATAAAGCATGGTTCAAAGAAGTGGAACAGGTTTCATAACATGAATGGTAAGTTGTGTGTAATTGTCTGACAAAGCCATGTTTGTAATGTCCATCATACTGAAACCTTAGCTTTAGATGGGTATGTGGATAAAGATTATCTACAGATCCACGGTGGCACAGTGGTTAGCACTGCTGCCTCACAGCGCCATGGACCTGGCTTTGATTCCTGGTTTGGGTCATTGCCTGTGTGGAGTTTGCATGTTCTCCCCAAATCTGCATGGGTTTCCTCCGGGTGCTCCGGTTTCCTCCCACACTCCAAAGATGTGCAGGTTAGGAGGATTGGCCATACTAAATTGCCCCTTAGTGTCAGGGGCACTAGCTAGGGTAAATGCATGGAGTTATGGCGATAGGGCCTGGGTGGGATTGTGGTCAGTGCAGACTTGATGGGCCGAATGGCCATCTTCTGCCCTGTAGGATTCTATGATTAAGGGTGGGATTTTCCAACCGCACTCGCCCCAACACCAGAAAACCCCGTCCGAGGTCAACAGTCCTTTGCATGGTCTGTGTTCCGCTCACTACGATTCCTAAGGCAGGCAGGATGGGAAGATTCCACCCTCATAGTACAAAAGCAAAGAAGCTTTGCTGAACCTGCAAAACAGTTCGACCCCACTGTGACTGTGGTTCCTAATTCTGGGCACCCAAAGGGTCTGAGGGATAGAGTTAAAGGAGATGCAGGGGTGGGATAGGGGACCCGGACACAGGAGAAGAACCAAGGCCCATAATTATTTTCCTGGTCATGCCTGCCACAGAGACAGATGAACAACTACCTCAAAGACTATTTGATTTATTATCGTCACATGTATTAGTATACAGTGGAAAGTAATGTTTCTTGTGCACTATATAGACAAAGCATTCCATTCATAGAGAAGGAAAGGAAAGAATGTAATGTTACAGTCATAGCTAGGGTGTAGAGAAAGATCAACTTAGTGTGAGATAGGTCCATTCAAAGGTCTGATGGCAGCTGGGAAGAAGCTTCTCCTGTGTCCGGGTCCCTTATCCCATCTCTCCATCTCCATTAACTCTCCCCCTCAGACCCTTTCGTGCCCAGAATTGGGAACCATAGTCACAGTGGGTTGAACTGTTTTACAGGTTTAGCAAAGCTTCTTCGCTTTTGTACTCTGAGGGAGAATTTTCCTGTCTTGCCTGCCACGGGAATCGTAGTGAGCGGGACACGGACCATGCAATCTCATAGAGACTTATAAAATTCTAACAGGACTAGACAGGGTAGATGCAGGGAGCATATTCCCGATGGTGGGGGGAGTCCTGAACCAGGGGTCACAGTCTGAGGATTCAGAGTAGACCATTTAGGATAGAGGTGAGGAGACATTTCTTCAACCAAAGAATGATGAGCCTGTGGAATTCATTACCACAGGAAGTCGTTGATGCCAAAACATTGGTTGTATTCAAAAGGCGGCTGGACATAGCACTTGGGGCGAATGGGATCAAAGGTTATGGGGAGAAAGCAGGATTAGGCTATTGAGTTGGATGATCAGCCATGATCGTGATGAATGGCGGAGCAGGCTCGAAGGGCCAAATGGCCTCCTCCTGCTCCTATCTTCTATGTTTCTATGTTCTTGAGTCGGTTGAAGATGATAGTCACTGGGACAACACAACTGCAGGTTTTTGACATCTTGCAAGTTTGGACCTTTATCAGTGGTCAGTGGAAACGATTCGGCATTTAATCCTCTAACCTCAAACAGCAGATCCTTGTGGATTATTGGGGTGAGTAGAAAGAAGCCCCATGCTACTGTCAGCCCTGTAAGGGTTTGACACAGCGGGATTGTTTTATTAGTTCAACCCCAGCACGCAGCCCTGGAAACTAAACTTCAAAACTACGAGAGTTCAAGATTAAGGTCACTTTACTTCAATAAACTGATTGCATCAGAGAGATGGAGAGAGTAATTCTGCTGGCAGCTGTGATTCAGAGTGTTTTGGCTCAATAATGTATTACTGGAATGGATGGCATTGACAAAGCTAAAACTGTGGAGTTGGCAATTTGCTGCTAATTGTTTAAAATTGATGCAAATCGTTCTGATGCCTCAGTGGGTAAATGCATTGCTCAATATGTCTCACAGAGCCACCCAGAGCAGGAAAAGTCCCAGCTTTGATCCCCAACCTTTGTTGAGTTAGAGAAAAGCCAATAGCATTAATCTCTGGTTGCTGAAACAACTGAAGGTTTCAAGTCCGTGATTGACAGATGGATATGTCTGGTCAGCGATGTGGAGCAGAGGCAGACAAATGGAGTCAAGGGATGCAAGTCAGCCATGATCTGATAAAGCAACACTGGAGGCTGCCTATCCCCCTCCTGTTAATGGGCAGCACGGTGGCATAGTGGTTATCACTGCTGCCTCACAGCTCCAGGGAACCAGGTTCGATTCCCGGCTTGGGTCACTGTCTGTGCGGAGTTTGTACATTCTCGCTGTGTCTTCTTGGGTTTCCTCCAGGTGCTCCGGTTTCCTCCCATGGTCCATAGATGTGCAGGATAGGTGAATTGGCCATGCTAAGTTGCCCCTTAGTGTCGGGGAACCATCTAGGGTAAATGCATGGGGCCATGGCGAAAGGGGCTGGGTGGGATTGTGATCGGTGCATACTCGATGGGCTGAATGGCCTCCTTCTGCGCTGTATGATTCTATGTGCAGGTTAGGTGGATTGGCCATGCTAAATTGACCATTAGTGTCAGGAGAATTAACAAGGTAGATATGTGGGGTGACGGGGATAGGGCCTGAGTGGGATTGTTGTTGGTGCAGGCTCGATGGGCTGAATGGCCTCCTTCTGCATGGTAGGATTCTATGATTCAATGTTCCTATAATGTCAGAATGCCTGTGATAAGGAAGTGGTGTGTCAGTCAATTATCCAGGAATTAAGTGAAAAATTGAAGTTATCATCTGACACCTCACTCATTAAGAAGTCTCACAACACCAGGTTAAAGTCCGGTGAGAGCAAGAGGTTGAGCGTTGGTAGACTCGTCTATAGTGGGGCATCACCGTCGAGCTGACTGTCCACAGCAATGTACACAGCAGAGCAGTGATCATCGGATATAAACATATTGCCTGGCAAGGGAATGACAATAGACAATAAAAATAGGGCTTAAAAATAAGTAGCAAGAATTTAACCTTGACGCGATTTATAGAATACCGCACTTACTCAGCTCAATGATTGGTATGTCCGTGGTGTGAATTACTCACATAGCTGGCCAATTGCTAATACAAAGCCAAATACACAGGTTGCTGCCCTTTCACTTTCGGGGACATTGGATTTCAATGTCACTCCTTATATCCCAACTCATTGTTGTTGGCTGCATTAACTTGCCATCCATATCAGATCATCCAAACTTTCTTAAATTGTAAGACTCAACAGGTTGGGGGCTGGAGAAAAGAGAAGGCAGAGAAGCAACCTTATAGTGAGCTTTAAAATGATGAAGGAGTTTGATAGGGTAGACATATAGACATAGAGAAAATGTTTCCACTTGTGCTGTTTCATCAATCACCTTCCTTCCATCATAAGGTCAGTGTCGGGGATGTTCACTGATGATTGCACAATGTTCAGCATCATTTGTGACTCCTCAGACACTGTAGCGTGGGCAGTACGCTAGTACAGTGTTTAGCATTGCTGCCTCACAGCGCCAGGGTTCGATTCCAACCCCGGGTGACTGTCTGTGTAGAGTTTGCACATTCTCCCCATGTCTGTGTGGGTTTCCTCCGGGTGCTCCGGTTTCCTCCCACAGGTCAAAGATGTGTGGGTTAGGTGGATTAGGATCCATGGTAAATTGTCCCTTAGTATCCAAAGGTTCAATTTTTCAAATTATCCAAAGGTATGTAAGCTTAGGTGGATTAGTCACGGGAAATGTGCGGGATTACGGGGATAGGGTAAAGGGGAGGGCCTGGGTGGGATGTTCTTTCGGAGATTTGGTGCAGACTCAATGGGCTGAATGGCCTCCATCTGCACTGTAGGGAATCTATGTGGTAATCCATATCCAAATATAGCAAGACCTGAACAATATCCAGGCTTGGGTTGATAAATGGCAAGTAACATTTGTACCACACAACTGTCAGGCAATGACCATCACAAAGAAGAGAAAGTCTAACCATCGCCTCTTGAAATTCAATGGCATTACCATTGCTGAATCTCCCATAATCAACATCCTGGGGTTTACCATTGACCAGAAACTGAACTGGACTCGTCATATCAATACTGTGGCTATAAGAGGTCAAAGGCTGGGAATCCTGCAGCAGGTAACTCACCTCCTGACCCCTCAGAGTCTGTCTGCAATCTACAAGGTATAAATCAGAAATGTAATGGAATATCTCCCCACTTGCCTGGATGAGTGTAGTTCCAACATTCAAGAAGCTTGACACCATCCATATTTAGGTATATAAGATGTTGAGAGGCATAGATCGGGTGGACTCTCAGAGACTTTTTCCCAGGGTGGAAATGGCTGCTACGAGAGGACACAGGTTTAAGGTGCTGGGGTGTAGGTACAGGAGAAATGTTAGGGGGAAGTTTTTCACACAGAGGGTGGTGGGCGAGTGGAGTCGGCTGCCGTCGGTGGTGGTGGAGGCAAACTCAATAGGGTCTTTTAAGAGACTCCTGGATGAGTACATGGGACTTAATAGGATGGAGGGTTATAGGTAGGCCTAAAAGGTAGGGATATGTTCGGCACAACTTGTGGGGCCGAAGGGCCTGTTTTGTGCTGTAGTTTTCTATGTTTCTATGTTTCATCCAGGACGAAGCAGCCCATTTGATTGATACCCCATCCACAAACATTCTTCCCTCTACCAATGCCACACAGTGTGTACCATCAAAAAGATGCACTGCAGGAACTCACCACGGCTACTTTGACAGCAACTTCCAAAACCCATAACCACTCCCAGCTAGAAGGACAAGCACATCAGACACAAGTGAACACCATCACCTGCAAGTTCCCCTCCAAGCCACTCACTATCCTGACTTGGAAATATGTCACCTTTCCTTCACTGTCAATGGGTCCAAATCCTGGGACTCCCTCCCTAACAGCACCGTGGGTGTAGCTACACCTCATGGACTGCAGCAGGTTCAAGAAGACAGCTCACCATCATGTTCTCAAGGGCAATTAGGGATGGGGTATTGATGCTGACATGCTGTGAATGAATTTTTAAAAAGGGTGAATCAAAACTAGAGGACATATCCATAAGGTAATGCATCCAATAAATTCAATAAGGAATTCAGACACATATTTATCCAGAGAATGGTAATTCTCGACCACATGGAGTAGACACAGTAAGAAGTCTCACAACAGCAGGTTAAACTCCAACAGGTTTATTTGGAATCATGAGGTTTCGAAGCGCTGCTCCTTCATCAGGTGAGTGCAGCAGTGCTCCGAAAGCTCGAGATTCCAAATAAACCTGTTGGACTTTAACCTGGTGTTGTGAGACTTCTTACTGTGGCCACCCCAGTCCGAATCCAACATCTCCACAGCATGGAGTAGACAAAGTGAAGAGCAAAAACGCATTTAAGGGGAAGTTAGATAACGGCATGAGAATGAAATAAATTGTGTGATATTTTGGTGGAATGTGATGAAGTAGAGTGGAAGCACAAACACCACCTGGATTAGTTGGCCTCATTGACCTGTTTCTGTGCTGCACGTTCTTTGCAATTCTATGTAAATTAAAGTTGGGGATTAGTTGAAGGGCGGAGGCAGGATCCGAGGCCGTCCAGACTGCATAGCACCTCCAATTAATGATTGGAATTTTACAGCTCCTCCCACCGACAGGAATTTCCAGTCTCACTGAGGCCAATGGACTTCTGACCGGTACGCTGCATCTTACATCTGTAAAATCCCGCCCAGTCTTTCTGGCTTTGAAACAAAAATCATTTAATCGAGAGAGATTTAGAAGCTGCACTTAGCTTTCTGGGGCAATCTCTGAGGAGAAGCGGTGTCAGCTGTTTCGGGACTGTGTGTGGATTTGATGGGATTTATCTGAATAAGCAACTTGTGTGATTAGTCTGAGAGAGTGCCCTGCATACTCTCCAATTGGAAATGACATTTTGATACACAATTCTAACAGAGTAGCCATGAAAGACAGTTAACCCCGCTTACGATTGTCTTCCATTTGTTATGATTTTTAAAGGCGATGGGTGGGATTCTCCCAAGAATTTCCAAGTGTCATAACGGTGAGGACGATGGAGTGATCCGCACCGGTCTCTCAGGCGCGCTCCGCACTGCAACCCTCCCTCTGTGCCAGGTGGGCCATACCAGGTGGGGACTGCCCAATGGGCACCGTCCGACCTGACTACCCCGGGGGTTTCGATGGCTTCTGAGACCGCCCCCCCCCCCCCCCACTCTCTGGTGCAACCATTGCACCTGGTCTCCCCAAGTAGAGACCAGTAGCTCACCGATATCACGCCACACCCAAAGGCCGGAGAATTCCTTGCGTTGGGTGTTCAATGGACTCTGCTTATTTAAATACAACTTTAAATATGCTAATTGGTCTCGCACTCTTTCTGGGTATGATCCATTTCGTGACATTTATAAGGGGCCGGGAGAATTGAAAACCCCTTGGTGCCGGATTATTAGGCCTGCACGGTATTCCTCGGGATCGGGGAAATCTGCACTAGGCATGGTGAGCTTGGAGAATCGCCCCCGATATTTTCCCCCATTTGGTGGCATCTTAGATAGGGGGATCCTTTATCGAAACATTCATTCTTTCATTCTGGTATGCAGAAGATGAATGGAAATTCCCTGAACTTCTACTGTTCTTAGCCAGTGGTAATCATTTGGGAATCATGGGATAGACACATTAATTGAAAACACATTTAACCACATTGAATTGCTCTCTCTATTGCTGCTAACGCTTAGATTCCCAAAAGTCTTTGTGTCATCTTCTATCAATTACCAAATTCCTTCACCCCATCCTGTTCCCCCACAAGCTCTCCGCTCTCACCCTCCCCCCCACACCATTATTGGCACCAATGGGTTTCCCAATGGGACCTTTCCTGTCAGATGATTGGAAGAGGATGATAAGCCCTGGAGTAGGAATGTCAGGTGGTGAGTTTGGTTTACAGTTTTATTATTTATAGAATGTTCTGTCTGAGTTTCGCTATCTGCTTTTCTCATCTTCCCTTTCATATCTCTTTTTTTTAACCTGTTTCTTCACCCTGTCCTTCCCGACATGGCCTTTCATTCTCTGCGGTTATGCTATTCAGGTTTGCTCTTTGTTTGAGTCTCTCTTGTTCTTCCTATCTTCCCTCCATTCTCTCTCTCTATGGGGCGCCACGGTGGCACTGCTGTCTCACAGCGCCAGGGACCTGGGTCGAATTCCCGGCTTAGGTCACTGTCTGTGTGGAGTTTGCACATTCTCCTCGTGTCTGCGTGGGTTTCCTCCGGGTGCGCTGGATTGCTCCTACAATCCAAAGACGTGCTGGATAGGTGCATTGGCCACACTAAATTCTCCTTCAGTGTACCCGAACAGGTGCTGGAGTGGTGGCGACTCGGGGATTTTCACAATAACTTCATTACTGTGTGAATGTAAGCCTACTTGTGACTAATAAATAAATAAATATTTCCCTCCTGTGTCTCATCTTCTCTATTCCTCCATATCTCTGTTTCCCTTTCTATTTCACAGTCTGTTTTCTCCGATCTCCATCTCTTCTTCTTGCTTCCACTCTCTCTCTCTCTCTTTCACTCCATTTCTTCTGTAAACTGCTGCCAGCACTGGAGAGACAAGCCCACATTGTTCTGAGAATCCACACAAAGGTGACACCAGAAGCAGGCTGTCTGTATGAAAGAGCAATGAGATAATGCATCTTTGTCCATAAGGTAATACCTGCTGAGCAAAAAATGATTCCACCTGTCAATCCTCGCAGTGATGAGAGAGAATCAGCCACCAGTGGCCCAGGGCTGAATTGAAAATTTATGCTTTCCCTGCACACAGTGCGTAAAATATGCAGAATAAAATTGTCAGGCCACATCAAATCTTTCTTTTATTGTGTGGCTATTTTTGTAGCTTCCCTTTCCCCCGGTGGTCAGTGCTAACGCATGATGGGAAATGGCTCCACCAATTGCCCTTCTATATTGAACCCATTCCCATTCTTTCCGTGGTGTTGATGTGGGCATCAGTGGCTAGACCAGCACTTCATAGATGCACGGCATCCCTACCCTTCGGCCCATTCAGCCTGCACCGACAACAATCCCACCCAGACCCTATTCCCGTAACCCCACATATTTACTCTACTAATCCCCCTGACGCTAAGGGGCAATTTAGCACGGCCAATCAATCAAACCCGCACATCTTTGGAATTTGGGAGGAATCCAGAGCACCCGGAGGAAACCCACGCAGACACGGGGAGAATGTGCAAACCTCACACAGACAGTGACCCGAGACCGGAATCAAACCCGGATCCTGGTGCTGTGAGGCAGCAGTGCTAACTACTGTGCCACCATGCATGCCCACTTCTTGCCCAACTCTTATTGTCCATCTCTAATTGCCCATGAGAAGGTGGTGGTGAGCTGCCTTCCTGAATCTCTGCAGGCCATGTAGTGTATGTAGGTACACCCACTGTGCTGTTACAGAGGATTCTGACTCAGCGACAGTGACGGAACGGTGATATATTTCCAAGTCAGGATGGTGTGTGGCTTGGGGGGGAACTGCCAAGTGATGGCATTTCCTTTTGTCTGCTGTCCTTGTCCATCTAGATGTTGGCTGCTGTGGGTTTGGGAGGTGCTGTCTGAGGAGTCTTGGTGAGTTCCTGCAATGTGTACATGAAATTTAGGAGTAGATCTCAACCTTGTGCAATAATGTGAACCAGATGATAGCCAGTCAGCAACCAGTTTTACATCTCCCCTCATTTTTATTTCCACTGACTATAAAATTGGAATAAAACCTTTCTTGATGTGTGCCGAGCCACAGCATTACATTGTCAATCTCAACTCTCCCATAGAGTTTACTGTGGCAAAAAATAGAAATATTCACAATGTCATGACAGGGGACTAGGTAGTCTAAAGTTGGAGTAAGGCGCTCAGTTTAGACTTCAACCCACACAACATCCTGCAAAGTCATTGATGAGAAACTGTCAGATGTCAAGGCGAGGTAAAATACCTCATTATGTCAATTTGAAATAAAATATTTATATTGGTCAAGAACTCTATTAATTCATTCCCTCTGGATCATTTTACATTAATGAAATGTCAATAAGTGTTTTATATCTGGCGCAAGGCTAAGGTGCAAATCTCTCATTGATGTGACCGCTCTACATTTCCTTTGTACATTTGACAGGAGATATTGAATTTTCAAGAATGTCATATTGTCTGCACGCTCTTGTCGATCAAAAAGAACCAAACACAATGGGTAGAATGGGTAGAACTTAATTCCTTGCATGTGCAATTGCCAGGTGGAACCGGGATGCGCACTCAATGTCATCACGTGCAATTTAACACCCTTCTGAGTCAAGTGCACACACCTGGCCAACGTCAAATTCTACCCAATGGTTTTGGATGAAAGAAAGGCACGGTGGCACAGTGGCACTGCTGCCTCACAGCGCCAGGGACTTGGATTCAATTCCCGTCTTGTATCACTGTCTGTGTGGAGTTTGCACATTCTCCCCGTGTCGGCGTGGGTTTCCTCCGGGTGCTCCGGTTTCCTCCCACAGTCCAAAGATGTGCAGGTTAGGTTGATTGGCCATGCTAAATTAACCCTAATGTCAGGGGATTAATAGAGCAAATATTTGGATTACGGGAATAGGGCCTGGGTGGGATTGTGGTCGGTGCAGACTCGATGGGCCAAATGGCCTCCTTCTAAACTGTCGGGATTCTATGAACTTTACCATCCCATCATCCTTACCCAATCCTACAGAACAAGAAAGTTCCAGTCTGATCCCACGTCTGTGGTGGGTTGACTGATCTAATTTGGGGCGATGAAAGGCAGAATGGCCTACCCCCTCCCCTCCTCTACGTTCCCTTGTCTTAACAGTGAACGGTGGCCCAATATTCAACTCCGTAAAGCATCAAAGCAGAGTCTGATCTTGGTTTATACGCACTGGTAAGTGATCAGGTGTGGGAACTGTGACTAAATTATTTTCTCTTACCCCAGGCTCAACTGTAGACCTCTGTCACAACCACAACTGGGTGCAAGCTAACACAGCACGCCTGGGATCTTTGTAGCTGAATGCCTCAGTCTATAATGAATAGAGAATCATAAGGGTACTCGCCCTGACATGAAGGAGAAATAAATTAGACATGGAGTATCTACAACCACTTGGTAGAATCTCCTGTACACAGAGAGCCAGTGATGCTTTTAGTTTCAAATTCTTTCTTTCCTGCTTCCGCCTTTCTCCCTGAAGATGCTGACCTTTGCTGGAGAACAGTCTCCATCCAATTGATCACTTTTTCCACATAGATACTTGGCTAAAGTTTTTTTTAAAAGTTTATTTATTAGTGTCACAAGTAGGCTTACATCAACACTGCAATGAAGTTACTGTGAAAATCCCCTTGTCGCCACACTCCAGTATCTGTGTGGGTACACTGAGGGAGAATTTAGCATGGCCAACGCACCCACGGGCATGTCTTTCACACTGTTGGATGAAACCGGAACTCCCGGAAGAAACCCACGCAGACACGGGGCGAATGTGCAGACCCCACACAGACAGTGACCCAAGCGGGGAATTGAACCCAGGTTCCTGGTGCTGTGAGGCCGCAGTGCTAACCACTGTGCCACTGTGCCGCCCTTAATGCGAACAAAACCTCTGGAGTCTGTTCAGAGTCGTCAGGTGATGAGGTGGTCAGGGTGGGTGAAGGGCCGCATGTAGGGTTTCAATAGAAAGATATTCAAAACAGGCTGAATGGTTTTCCTCATCTCGCTTTACCTTTGTAAAGTTCACTTTGTATTCAGGGTTTGCTTTCTTGCAGGAGAGGTTTATTTTTCCCCCCATCAAAGTGTTTTCAGCACAGCAGGGCACAGATAGTGAAGTGTAAATGATGGTGTCCCGCTTGCCATGGTGAAGGAGCGTCACAGGAGTATCTGGAATGCTGTGTCAGACCGTCAGAAAAGAAACAAGCCTTTAATATGTTAATAAACCCTTATTCCACACTTTGCCGCCAATTGCCGCCAGTCCGTACTGGTGTGGAGACTGAGTGACAGAGGGGGCATTCTGTCCTGTATGAAAAATAAACTCTTCCATTTGGACATGTGAGTGAATTGAGTGGAGAGAGTATATGGTGTTGTATAGGAGTAAATTAAGACAATGTCATAGAAGGATGGAATTCTACAGAGATGATGTACTGAACTGAATATTGTTGAGCAATGGGGGACACTACAGTACTCTGATTGTTAGGATACTGGTCAATACTGTCTGGAAATGGGGGAATTTTTTTACCTCTTTTAAAATTATTCTTCCACTGGGCACAAATATGACATTGGAACAATTAAGAGGCTGCCCCTGGAGCCCCGAGCAATTCGGCACAGCAGGTTGGCGCAAGGGCCATTGGGTGCTCCCTGGGTTCCAGGGTGAGCAGCAACCTCACTACAACAGGTGAGCACTGCTGATGTCGGTCCAGATGTTCGTTCTATGGCTACATCTCCATAAAGCATTTTGCAGCTTTGTCTTCCATGGTGAAAGCGCCACACAGATGCAGGTTCTTGTTGTTGTGGGGAGGAGGACACACCCCCAGGTCAGTGATTGGCTGACTGGTGACAGTTGTTCTTGTAGACTGGGCTCATTAGACCCATGATCCTCTCTGTGAAGAGGAAAATAGTGCGGCTGTCCTTTCTCCTCTATCCCATGGTCTCATAAGGGCGGCACGGTAGCACAGTGGTTAGCACTGCTGCTTCACAGCTCCAGGGACCTGGGTTCGATTCCCGGCTTGGGTCACTGTCTGTGTGGAGTTTGCACATTCTCCTCGTGTCTGCGTGGGTTTCCTCCAGGTGCTCCGGTTTCCTCCCACAGTCCAAAGATGTGCGGGTTAGGTTGATTGGCCATGCTAAAATTGCCCCTTAGTGTCTTGAGATGCGTAGGTTAGAGGGATTAGTGGGTAAATATGTAGGGATATAGGGGTAAGGCCTGGGTGGGATTGTGGTCGGTGTAGACTCGATGGGCCGAATGGCCTCTTTCTACACTGTAGGGTTTCTATGATTCTATGAAGACCATGAGATATAGCAGCAGAATTAGGCCATTCGGCCCCTCGAGTCTGCTCCACCATTCAATCATAACTGATATGATCCTCAAACCCATTCTCCCCGCTTTTCCCCGTAACCTTGGATCATCTAAACCAATCAGGGACGTATCTATCTCTGTCTTAAATGCGCTCAAAGACCTGGCTTCCACAGCCTTCTGTGGCAATGAATTCTAAAGATTCACCACCTTCTGGCTGAAGAAATTCCTCTTGATCTAGTTTCTATAGGGTCATCCCTTTACTCTGATGCTGTGCCCTTGGTCCTAGTCTCTCATACTACAAAGGACAAAAAACAAAGAGCAGAACTGCACAGGAACAGGCCCTTCAGCCCTGCAAGCCTGCGCCAATCACATTTACCTATCTAGCCCAACTGCCTGTATCCCTCTATTCCCCATCTGTTCATGTGTCTATCCAGATAAGTCTTAAATGTTGCTAACATAACTGCCTACCACCTTACTTGGCAGCGCATTCCGGCCCCCACCATCCTCTATGTAAAAAACCTCCCCGCACATCTCCACTGAAACTTCCCCCTTATCTTGAACTTGTACCCCCTTGTAATTGTCATTTCTGCCCTGGGAAAAGGCTTCCAATTGTTCACCCTATCTATACCTCTCATAAATTTATAAACTTCTATCAGGTCGCCCCTAGCCTCCGTCTTTCCCGGGAGAACAATCCCAGTTTATTCAATCTCTCCTCATAACTAATACTAATGGATGATCTTTCAGAAGGAACTCTTCAAAATGCAGCTAATGAAAATACAACAAAACTTACTCCAACTAATAAATCAAAGAAAGGATTTAATAAAGAAACATCATTGCTCCAAACTTGGGGCCTCGCCCTGGGCCACTCCAAGCTCTCCACAATTCTGCATAGTTCCTCATTTATAGTGAATCAGCTGGTCAGCCGACTATTACATCAGTCTGTAATTGGCTCATGTTTTACTGGGTCAGCTGACTCTTACATTGGTTTCCATTGGTCACATTACATCCAATCAAAGTTGTCACCGGTTACATACCAACAATGGAAACATCTTCCCCACAACCACTCTATCCAGGCCTTTCAATATTCTGTACGTTTCAATGAGATCCCCCCCACCTCACCCTTCTGAACTCCATCGAGTAATGGTGATGGTGGACCGTTTCACATCAGACACAACAGCTGGAATTTTACTGTTGTTGTCAGAAGCTCAACATTGGGCTGCAAAGCAGATCCCAAGCCTGCACGTGCCAGCAGTGGGACAGCCACAACCACCGTGCCACAGGCAGACTCTTAATTGACCAACTGCAGGGCTCCTGATACTGCCAGCCTGCTGAGAGGGCTAGCAACCTTCAACCTCAGCAGCTCTCTCGGGAGAGGTGGGCGCTGTTGAGGGAGGCAGGGGAGCTCAGACAGGTAAGTTTTTAAAAAGATGGAAAATTTGAGGGGCCAAAGGAGAGGAAAGCCCTCCAGGAGGTTGTTGCGACTGGGGTTGCGACCTTCCCTCCGTGCGGAATGGACCCCAGGCTTTATTTTATTCATTCAAGCAATCACTGGCTAGGCCAGCACTTATTGCCATCCCTAATTGCCCTTGAGAAAGTGAAGGTGAACTGCCTTCTTGAACCCCTGCAGTCCTGGTGGTGTAGGTACACCCATAGTACTATTGGGAAAGGAGATCCAGGATTTTGACCCAGCGACAGTGACGTAATGGCCGATATAGTTGTAAGTCAGGATGGTGAGTGACTTCAAGGGAACTGGCAAGTGGTGGTGTTCCCATATGTCTGGTGCCCTTGTCCTTCTAGATGGTAGTGGTCTTGGGTTTGGAAGAAGCTGCCTAAGGAGCCTTGGTGTGTTGCTTCCACAGGAAGGTCACCTGCATTAAGCTAGATGCCTTTCCACATGCCGGGTATAATTTTATCACTGGCAAAGACCAGGGGCCCATAAAACATCCCCATATAATTGGGGTAGAAAATGAAAATGCTGGAAAATCCCAGCAGGTTTTGCAGCATTTGTGAAGAGAAATCTCTCATTACAAATGCTGCCAGGCCAGCTAGGATTTTCCAGCATTTTGTGGTTTTATTTCAGATTCCGCAATATTTTGCTTTTATATCATAGAATCCCTACAGTGCAGAAGGAGGCCATTTGGCTCATCAAGTCTGCACCGACTCTCTGACAGAGTACCTTACTCAGGCCCTATCCCCTGCCCAATTCCCGTAACCCCGCACAGTTATTATGGTTAATTATCCTAACCTACACATCTTGGGACACTAAGGGGCAATTTAGCATGGCCAATCCACCTAACCTGCACAGCTTTGGACTGTGGGAGGAAACCGGAGCACCCAGAGGAAACCCACATGGACACGGGGAGAACGTGCAAACTCCAAACAAACAGTAACCCGAGGCCAGAATTGAACCCAGGTCCCTGGTGCTTTGAGGCAGCAGTGCTAACCACTGTGCCACCGTGCCATAATTATAATTGGGCCTTCAGTTCCACTGATTGGTTGCCTGCCTCTTCGGAGTGGGCAGCCGCTCTGCATCTAGTTGCGCTGCTGGGAAAATTCCCAGTGACAGGGCCAGGTTGGTGAGCTGTCCCCACACAGATCTCCGATATTTTACCAGCCCCTCTACCTCCTCAGCCCACCAACAACGGTCCATCAAAATTCTGTCCAATGCTCTTATGTAGAGTCCACAGATTTCACCATTTCCTCGCACCGAGAAAAGTGTGCAAGATATCATTATTACTCTGCTGTGCGAAGGCCACAAGATTGATAATTAACATGAAGCAAATATGGGTCCTGGTAATTTTATTTATTTATTAGTCACCAGGTTTACATTAACACTGCAATGAAGTTACTGTGAAAATCCCCTAGTTGCCACACTCCGGCGCCTGTTCGGGTACACTGAGGGAGAATTTAGCATGGCCCAATGCACCTAACAAGCACGTCTTTCCGACTGTGGGAGGAAACTGGAACACCCAGAGGAAACCCACGCAGACACGGGGAGAACGTGCAGATTCTGCACAGATAGTGACCCAAGCCGGGAATCGAACCCAGGTCCATGGCTTTGGGGGTAGAATGTGGAGACTCCGTACAGACTGTCACCTGAGGCCGGAATTGAACCCGGGTCCCTGGCTCGCTGAGGCAGCAGAGCTAACCACTGCGCCACCGTGTTCATCAAAGTTTAATCAGTTTAAATCAGAGTTTAACAGTGGAAATTTGCAACAACTACCATCTGTATTTAAGTAGCACCTTGTGAAATCGAATAGGTTCTTCACAGACGTGTGGATTGACAGTTTCAGGTCACGTATCGGAAACATTGAGCATTTTAATATTATTCTCCATCAGTCAGGTGATGTCTGCCGTGTCATGTTTGAACTGTGATGTGCTGTGTGTTCAAGTAGATTGATATGTTTTAAAGGGGGTTCTGGTATTATGGATTTTCTAAACTGCTGTGCCTGCAAATACTCGACAGTGACAAAGGATTTCGTCCACCTTTCACGCTTTGCCAGCTTCTCACTTTCTCTCCTTGAACAACTTTCAAACTAACAAAAGTGTCACATTCGGCAGCTCGTGGGTGTAGACTTTGTGCTCCGTTACCTTTGAAGGGTTTGAACACGGGGAGACAGACGAAACAAACACTTGGATTTGTTTGCCATCACTGCGGCAAGCATCCTCAGCCCAGCAACTGAGTTCTGTAGAACCTGTACCAGCCACCAGGCATCTGTCACCGCAGTTGACAGTGCATAAGACAAAGCAGGGATTTTCATTGTGGATGGAGACGAGGATTTGTCCGCTGATCATTTCTCAAGGATTTGTCATGTTCATTTGCTGTCTTCATCAGCAAAACAAAAGCCACAATTACTGTCAGTTCTGATGAAAAGTCATCGACCTGATGCTTTAACTCTTCTTCTCCTCACGGATGCTGAGTGACTGGCTTCCAGCCATTTCTGGTTCAATTCCAATAATCATTGATTTGTTTATCTTTGCAGTGGCTCGGTGTCAATTAATGCCACCTCGGTGGAGTGCCTCCGCGCGTCCAAGGGTTGACTGTCAAAGGTTGCGGGGTCAAATCCCACTTTAGGGGCCGGATTTTCCCTGTGGGATTCTGAACCCTCCCCCACTGTCAGGATCAAATGGGGATCAGAAACACGCACCCGTGTTGGTGGGGTGGGGTGGGGGCGGGGGGGGGGTGGAATTGCGGGGGACAGTCACTCATTGCAAGTGGCCAATCGAAGGCCTGGGGCAGGCTCATTGGGTGGGATTTTATGGCCTCGCTCATCCCGAAACCGTAAAATCCTGCCTGAGGTCAACGGACCTTCCCATTGTCCGCTCCTCACTCTGATTCCCGTGGCGGGCGGGACGGTAAAATTTTGGCCCTTGTCGTTTTTTAATTCATTTGCAGGACATGGGGGTCGCTGGCTGGGCCAGCATTTATTGCCCATCCCTAGTTGCCCAGGGGCAGTTGGGAGTCAACCACATTGCTGTGGATCTGGAGTCACATGTAGGCCAGACCGGGAAAGGGTGGCAGATTTCCTTGCCTAAAGAACATTAGTGAACCAGATGGGTTTTTCCCACAATCGACAATGGTTTCATGGTCGTCAGTAGATTCTTAATTCCAATATTTTTTAATGAATTCAACTTCCACCATCTGCTGTGGTGGGATTCGAACCCGGGTCCCCAGAACGTCCGCTGAGTTTCTGGATTAATAGTCTCGCGATAATACCACTAGGCCACCGCCTCCTCTTTGGGGCTTTTGAAAATGGAGGGCCAATCAGGTGCCTTCAAGCTTGAAGGAAGAGGCAGGTTGCATTAGCAGGTAAGTGAGTGAGGGTGAGCATTGCAAAACTGAGCTGCCTTCTCTTCAACTTCTTTGGAATTAAATTTTTAAAATTGGTTTTTGCAGCCTGGCTGGGCAGTGCAATGGCGATCGTTCTACAGGGTGGCCTGTGGCTGCTGTAGTACCCGGGCAGTTAAGGAGGGCCTCAATGCCTAGTCGATCCCTGTTCTGTCATTGCGAGGCCACCTCTAGGCATCTTAGCTTCCCCAACCTTTTGTGGGAACCAGATAGGCTGACTGGAAAATTGTCCATAAGTGGCCGTTAGTAAGCCATGTTGGCTACTTGCAGAGTGCAGGCAGTTAGCCCTGCTAACCCTGCCCTCCCAGCCCAGAAGGGAAAAATACAGTTCGGACCAGTATTCCTGTTTCCCCATTTTACTGGTTTTTTTTCTTCTGGGATCCCACCTCTGAAAAGATGGTCCAGAGATGGGATGGAACAAGGATGCTGGCTGGCGAGACTAATTCTGGAGCATGGCTCCATCAGGGGCTAGAAATCAAGCCCTAGAATTTGAGTACATAATCTGGAATCACAGAGAATCACGGAATATTACAGTGCAGAAGAAACCCTTTGGCCCACCGAGTCTTCACCAACTCATGAAAGGCCCATCCTCGGGGCTTGCTAATCCAGCCCTGCTTTTCAGTAGAGTAATAAGTGAGTTGCTTTGTTGAATAGGTCATCGTTCAAACCAGATGTCCAACTCTTCTGATATTTCTAGCGGAGCTTAAAGGTCCAACGACACCATTTTGGAGAAAAGCAGGGAGTTTTGTTCTTGTGCTGCCTGGTCATCTCCTTGTCAATGTTGGGTTGACCTTGAACTTGGATCATGTTGTGTCTTTTTTCCAGGTGTGAAATGGAAGGCGAACAATCCAATGTGGCTCATTCTGCCCCAGGGTTGTCGGGCTTTGGACTGCCAACATACCAACTGCATTCTGAGCAACATGATGGCACAGTAGGATGGCATGGTGGCACAGTCGTTAGCACCGCTGCCTCACAGCACCAAGGTCTGGGTTCAATTCTGGCCTTGAGTGTCTGTGTGGAATTTGCACATTTGCCCGTGTCTGCGTGGGTTTCCTCCGAGTACTCCGGTTTCCTTCCACAGTCTAAAAATGTGCAGGTTAGGTGAATTGGCCATGCTAAACTGCCCCTTAGTGTCCAAAGGTTTGTACGTTAGATGGATTGGCCATGCTAAATTGCCCCTTAGAATCCAAAGATGTGTTGTTTAGATGGATAGCCATGATAAATGTGTGGGGTTACGGGGATAGGGCGCGGGAGTGGCCTTGAGTAAAATTCTCTGTCAGAGAGTCGGTGTAGGCATGATGGGCTAAATGGCCCCTTCTGCATTGTAGGGATTCTATGATTGTAACAATGCAGGAGGACCAATTTTGCTGATTCATTTTGGTGTGGCAGTTTCCATTTCCCACTAGTTTTGTGAACTAATCTTTTGGCCTTTTAATGGTCATCCTGCAGTGAATAACTCACTCCCCAAAGCCTGTCCACCATCTACAAGGCACAAGTCAGGAGTGTGATGGAATACTCCCCACTTGCCTGGGTGAGTGCAGCTACAACAACACTCAAGAATCTCAACACCATCCAAGACAAAGCAGCCCACTTGATTGGCACCATAGCCACAAACAACCACTCCCGCCACCACCGATGCTCAGTAGCAGCCGCTGTGTACCATCTCCAAGATGCACTGCAGAAATTCACTAAGGATCCTCAGGCAGCACCTTCTAAACCCATAACCACTTCCATCTAGAAGGACGAGGGCAGCAGACACATGGGAACACCACCACCTGGAAGATCCCCTTCAAGTCACTCACCATCCTGAGTTGGAAATGTATCACCGTTCCTTCATTGTTGCTGGGTCAAAATTCCAGAACCCCCCTTTCTAACAGTACTGCGGGTGTGCCTCCACCTCAGGGACTGCAACAGTTCAAGAAAGTAGCTCACCACCTCCTTCTCAAGGACAACTAGGGATCGGCAATAATTGCTGGCCCAGCAATGATGCCCACATCCTGTTACTGAATTTTTAAAAATTATATGAATGTTCTTTGTGGGGGAGTTAGGGTTAGGGTTTTGGTTAGGGTTAGGGTTTTGGTTAGGGTTAGGGTTCTGGTTATGGTTAGGGTTAGGGTTATGGATAGGTTTAGGGTTAGGTTAAGGGCTATGGTTATAGTTAGGGTTAGGTTTGGGGGGGGGGGGGTTACTTGTGATCAACATGGCTGCAACGTTGACTACTTAACAATAGTTACTGTGATAACTCATGACATGGGGAGTGCATTGAGCAGGTCCTGAGTAATTGATAACACCCTGTATAAGTGTCAGTTTATCCACCTTTCAGCTGCTTTTACTTTATGTTGGCGGAAGTTCCTTATTTGGGGCAGATTCCCAAAGCCAAGGGACGGCCAACTTCCATTGGGCTTTCCATTTCACAATTAAAAACACAACTCAGAAAAGCATTTCGTTTCGAGTAATTTCCAAAAAGGAGAGGCTATCATCAGCAGCCCTTGTTGCTCAAGGTGGAATTGTTCCGTCCATGATACTATCAGGTTCAATCCTTTGAACGAAGCTTGGACAGGGGTGCAGAAGGATTACTCCGTGTTTCTGCACCCCCCTCGGATAGGGAGTGGACAATAATTCAGGTGGGGTTTGCTTCTCATCATAACTAGTCCATGCCTCTTAAACATTGCAGGATGTGTGAGCTGTGGATAAGTTTATTAAGTACAGGTGGTTTCTTAATTCAGCCTGAGTTCATTGGTAAAGTATGTTACAGTCCGTTTAAGGATCGGTAGTGTTTGTCACCAGACAAAGTTTGTGTAATGAGTCCTCGGAGGCAGAAGTCCCTTCACCAAAATCCCTTTATTTACAAGTCTGACAACAGCACACAGAGTGCTTTCAGTCAGCAGTCTACACTAGAAGTGCCAGAGGAACTGACACTCCTGTTTAGCACAAAGCAAGAAGCTCCCTGGTTGGCCCAGCAATTTGGCCCTTAATCAGGGAGTTCATATTCTAGCTGGCCCACCTCAAGCGCCTGATTAAAATCAGTACAGTTTGAAATCCCAAATGCTTATTGAGAGAATGAAGTTACAAGATTCCATGATCTTCAAACAAACAAAATAAACTTTACTATACAACATCAGAACTATAAACCAATATAGAATATCTATCTAACTCTAACATCCAGAATTAACATGAGGTAAATTTGGATTAATAAGCAAACTGTGGTCAAACACACTATACTGCACAATGCATGGCACATGCAACCACAATAGATCCCACGGATAGCTCAGCAAGCCATCCTGACATCAGTGTCCATTGTGAGTCACACAATCCTGTTAATAATCTGTCTCATGAGAGATTGTCAGTCCTTACTCTCAATGATCTAACTTCTGAATTCCCTTCAAAGGTCACTCAGATTCGGACTGCCCCAACAACCGTTCACCTCCTAATGGTACAATCTCTTCTTCTGAGACCATGTTTCACTGGTTTCCCAAGGCTGCCTTCCAGCACCGACTCCTGGGCATAACTCATGCTCCTCAGCCATGCTGAGCAGAATACCACTATTCCAGTGGGTGACCTGTGCCTCCATTGTTCACAGGATGCCACTGACCTTCCACTACCTTTTCAGCTCTCCAGCTTTCCTCTCGAGCCCTCAGTCTCTGGGTCTGCCAACTGCAGCACTTTTGCTGCCTGAAGCTTTTTCTTCAGCCTCCCAATGGTTTCTCTCCATGGGTATTTCCTAATTTCATTCTCTTTATGTTGATTCCTTCCCTGGCTCTCTCTTGCTGGGTCCTCTTCCTAGGTTCTTCCCCTGCTCTCTCTCTCTCTCTGTCCCAGGTCTACCCAATCTTACAGTACCAGAACTGGTGTTTTCCAGCTCTGTGGGCACATTGCACGATCTCTGCATCTATCAGAAGAGCACCAGAAACCGAGCAGGCATGGCCTGTCACCCCTCTTAGCCCGTCCCTGCACCAAAACACTTGGTCCTACCATGAAATGGAGTTCACAGCCTTCATATGGATGGCAGAGTGGTTAGCATTGCTGCCTCACAGCGCCAGAGACGTGGGTTCAATACCAGCCTTCCGTGACTGTCTGTGTGGAGTTTGCATGTCCTCCCCATGTCTGCATGGGTTTCCTCCGGGTGATCCTGTTTCTCCCCACAGTCCAAAAATGCGCAGGTTATGTGGATTGGCCATGTTAAATTGCCCCTTAGTGTCCCAAGAAGTGTTGGTTAGGGATATTAGCGGGGTAAATACATGGGACTATGGGGATAGGGCTTGGGTGGGATTGTGGTTGGTGCAGACTCAGTGGGCCAAATGAGCTCCTTCTACACTAGAGGGATTCTGTGATTCTATTGCCGGAATTTTACCGCCTCACCCGCCCGAGGCTCATAAGATCCCACCCGAGGCCAACGGAGAATGGCCGTTCTGCGAGCCTCGCCCGCTCTGATTGTGGGACGGGCGGGGCGGTACAATTCCAGCACATGAGTCGATGAGACTATGGTCAGAAATTTACCACCCTGCATGCCAAGGGAATCGGAGCGGGGAAGGAGCAAACAATGGAAAGGTCCGTTGACCGCGGGCAGGGTTTTACAGTGTCAGGGACCGGCGGGGCCATAAAATCCCAACCGATGGGTCTCTGATTCACCCAGAACAACGTCTGTGCGCATTTCTTAACAGATCGCATTTACTGTCCGGAGAAGACAGGGTTTCTGCTTGAGACACTGCAGCCTATGTGATGACAGTGTTGCCCCAATGCTGTTAGAGACAGAGCTGGCAGTCTGATACAGCTGAGTAGTTTGCCAGATCACATCAGGGAGCAATTAAAGTAAGCGCGAGCCTGGAGTTACACACAGACCAAAACCTGCTAAGTCCGGCAGGTTTTCTTCCCTCAAGGACAGGAGCGAAGGTGTTGGATTTTTACGACAGCCATATAGCTTTGCGGACACTTTTATTGAAACCGGCATTTTATTTCCAGCTTTTTCTTAAACTAGGTTAAAATTCTCAAGCTGTCGTGATGCAATTTGAACTCACATTCTTTGGATTACCGTAACAGAAATACTATGGTACTGTACCTTCGAGAGAACACCCTCAATGACTCACCAGCCAGGCTCACAAAGAAAGGACAGTAATCTGGATTAAGCAATAAATCAGTAGCTGGTCGAATTCTCCCACAGAAACATCAAAGGAGAAAGCCGCAGAAGCAGAATTAAAATGACTGTAAAAAGCAGCGGTTTTCGTTCCCCTCGCTATTGTTTTGTTGCTGCCTTTTCAATGTGACACGTTTCTACACGCGTGGCAAGCTTTAATACTGATTCACGTGCTCCGTTTCTCACTGAGACTCACAGGGCTTCAATATGGTTGCCGTAGCAACCGCCCATCGGGGAAACTGTTATGCAATGAACAGAATGTTGAGTCTCACACACACGCACACACACACTCACACACTGACACACTCACACACACACACTCTCTCACGCACACATACTCACAGACACTGACACACCCACACACGCACACACATACACACACACACCTGCACACACACACACTCACTCACTCACACACACTCACAAACCTGTACACACACACAGGCTCACACACAGGCACACACACACTCATGCACTCAATCACACACACTCACACACACACTCACTCACACACTCACTTGCTCACACACACTGACACACTCACTCACACACACGCACTCACTCACACACACACTCACACACAGACACACACCCGCACACACACTCACTCACACACACTCACTCACACACACTCACTCACACACACACACCTGCACACACACTGACACACTCACACACACACTCTCACACACACACACACAGACGTATACATACTCACAGACACACAGACACTGACACACACACACACTCAAACATGCACACACACACACAGGCACAGACATGCACTCAATCACACACACACACACATACACTCACACACACACACTCACTCACTCACACACACTCACTTGCACTCACACACTCACTCGCTCACACATACACACATTCACTCACACTCACATACTCACTCGCTCACACACACTGACACACTCACACACACACTGACACACTCACTCACACACATGCACTCATTCACACACACACACTCACACACACAGCCTCTCACACACACAGACACACACCCACACACACACACAGACACACACCCACACACACACACTCACTCACACACACACACACTCACTCAAACACACTCACACACACACACTCACACAGACACACTCACACACACACACTCACACACACACACACACACACGCACTCACACACACATGCACACACACACACTCACTCACACACACACTCACTCACACACACACTCACACACACACACTCACGCACACATACTCACTCACACACACAAACACACTCACACGCACACACACACACACACACACACTCACACGCACACACTCACTCACACTCACTCACTCAGACACACACACACAAACACACTCACACGCACACACACACACACACACACTCACACGCACACACTCACTCACACTCACTCACTCAGACACACACACTCACACACACTCACTCACACACACACACACACACTCACACACACTGACACACTCACACACACACACGCACTCACACGTACACATACTCACACACTCACGCACGCACACCTGCACACACAGACACTCACTCACACACACACTCACTCACGCACACACTCACACACACAAACACACACACACACTCACACACAGGCACACACACATGCACTCACTCACACACCACACTCACACTTACACACATGCACACTCACACACACACACTCACACTCACACACTCACACTCACACTCACACACACACACTCACACTCACACACTCACACACACAGACTCACAGTCGAATTTGCTTTGCAGAAAGGCAGGGTCGAGATTTAATAAAACCTCCTTTTTTTAATTCCAGTCGCCCTCTTTGTTGCTGGCACTAATGTGCTGATTCATCACGATAGAGGAATCTTGACTTGCATTTGTACAACATCTCATCGCATCTTTCACAAACCATTTTGAAGCACTTCACAATCAATGATTTACTCTGGCAGCTGCAATATCGGCCAACCAGGCAGCCATTTTGCAGCTCAATGAGATTAGGGTTCCCACCCTTCTGAGATCGGCCTGGAGTCTCCAGCGATTGAATCTCCACTGCTGAGAGTAAACGCAAGCGAAAGATTAAAGGAGCTTTCAAAAAAATTGTTTTTTTTCTTTAATCTTCCTTCAACACCTTTGCTCATTAATTATAAAACCATTGAAAATGAAGGAAGAAAAGCTGTCTGACTGAAGGTCAAGGGTTTTCCAATTAGATAATGGAAAGAGTGTTCAATTCCCAGTTGACCTGGGAATGGCGGCAAGTTATGAAGATGAACATGTTAGGCAACCAATTTTCTTCTTCTTTCACAGGGTGTGAGCGTTGATGGCAAGGTCAGCATTTGTTGCCACTTCAAACATCCCTTGAGAAGGAGGTGGTGAACCGCCTTCTTGAACCCACTGCAGCCCATGTGATGTAAGCACACCCACAGTACTGTTAGGGAGGGAGTCCCAGGATTTTGACTCAGCGAGAGTGAAGAAACGTGAAAATAGTTCCAAGCCAGGGTAGTGTGTGCCTCGGGGGGGGGGGAATTTGCAGGTGATGGTGTTCCCATGCATCTGCCACCTGAGTGGAATGTAAAGGCATACGTGAGAAGGGTGGCGTGGGACAGTTGGCCATGTGGTAAAACCTGCAGGAGTACTTCGAGATGGAGTTGGTAACTGGAGTTTTAATAGATTACATTATAATCACAGTATACTGAGTTGGTCTACTGAAGAACAACCAATCCCCATCGTATTAAGAAGTACCATTTTCCCGCAATGTTCTAAGCACAATGCGCATTGAGATTTGCCTAACATTGTTTTTTTTCATTCATTCGTGGGACATGGGCATCACTGACTGGCCAGCATTTCTTGCCCATCCCTAGCTGCCCTTGAGAAGGTGGTGGCGAGCTGCCTTCTTGAATCGCTGCAGTCCATGTTCTATGGGTTGACCCACAATGTTGTTCAAGAGGGAATTCCAGAATTTTGACCCAGCGGCTGCAAAGGAATGGGGATATATTTCCAAATCAGGATGATGAGTGGCTTGGAGGGGAACTCGCAGGTGGTAATGTTCCCATGCATCTGCTGTCCTTGTCCTCCTAGTGTGGAAGTGGGTTTGGAAGGTGCTGTGTAAGGATCTTTGGTGAATTGCTGCAGTGCATCATGTAGATGGTACACACTGCTGCTACTGAGCGTCGGTGGTGGAGGGATTGAGTGTTTGTGGATGTGGTGCCAATCAAGTGGGCTGCTTTCTCGTGGATGGTGTCAAGCTTCTTGAGTACTGTTGGAACTACACCCATCCAGGCAAGTGGGGAATATTCCATCACATTCCTTGTTGTGCAGTATTGACTGCTGTCAAGGGCTAGAAGCCACGTTGGAAAAAACATTGTATTCATGAAAAATAATTGAAGGCTTGGTTTATCAGCACATGACGGGCTCGCAAAAATCCAGACAGAACAAATCATATCATTTGTGCTGCTAGTGTCTACCCACATAATTCAGGCGCAATCTAATTTCCAGTCCATTAGCTTGATTTGATTTGATTTAATATTATCACATGTATTGGGATACAGTGAAAAGTATTATTTCTTGCACATAAAACATATCGTTCATAGAGTACATAACGGAGAAGGAAAAGAGAGAGTGCAGAATATAGTATTACCGTCATAGCTAGGGTGTAGAGAAAGATCAGCTTAGTGTATGGTAGGTCCATTTGAAAGTCTGATGGCAGCAGGGAAGAAGCTGTTCTTGAGTCAATTGATACGTGACCTCAGATTTTTGTATAGTTTTCCCGACGGAAGAAGGTGGAAGAGAGAATGTCCAGGGTGCTTGGGGCCCTTAATTATGCTGGCTGCTTTTCCGAGGCAGAGGGAAGTGTAGACGGAGTCAATGGATGGGAGGCTGGTTTGCGAGATGGACTCTGCTTCGTTCACAACCCTTTGTAGTTTCTTGGTCACCGCAGGAGATGTATCAAACTGTGATACATCAGAAAAGAATGCTTTCTATGGTGCACCTGTAAAAATTGGTGAGAGTCGTAGCGGACATGCAGGATTTCCTTAGCCTCCTGAGAAAATAGAGGCGTTAGTGGTGGGCTTTCTTAACCATAGCGTCGGCGTGGAGGGACCAGGACAGGTTGTTGGTGATCTGGACACCTAGAAACTTGAAGCTCTCGACCATTTCCACTTCACCACCACTGATGTAGACAGGGCCGTGTTCTCCACTGCGCTTCCCGAAGTCGATGACTATCTCCTTCGTTTTACTAACATTGAGGCTGTGATTTTTTAAAATTCATACATGGGATGTGGGTGTCACTGGCTAGGCCAGCATTTATTACCCATCCCCGAGGGCATTTGAGAGTCAACCACATTGCTGTGGCTCTGGAGTCATGTGTAGGCCAGACCAGGCGAGCACGACAAATTTCTTTCCCTAAAGGACATTAGTGAACCAGATGGGTTTTTATGACAATCAACAATGGTTTCAAGGTCATCAGTAGTTTTTTAGTTCCAGATTTATTTTGTTCAAATCTTACCATCTGGTGGGATTCGAACCCGAGAGCCCAGACCATTTCCCTGGGTCTCAGGATTACCAATCCAATGAGAATACCACCACACCATTGCCTCTTACAGGTGCTGAGCAGGGTAGATGCAGGTGGGATGTTTCCTCTGGCTTCTGGGGATGGGGCACTGGGTAATGTAGAACCAGGGGGCATGGTCTCAGAATAAAGAGTAAGCCATTTAGATCTGAGATGAGGAGGAGTGGCAAATCTTTGGAATTCTCTACCCCAGAGGGCTGTGGAAGCTCCATCAATGAGATCAATAGATATTGAAGACATCAAAGGAGACAGGGATAGTGCAGGAAAATGGTGTTGAAGGTGAAAATCAGCCATGATCGAGTTGAATGGTGTAGCAGACTTGACGGGCCGAATGGCCACCTGCTGCTCATATTTCCTATGTTCGGAATTTGCTTCTATTTTCGATGCAAATGGATTCTGTGTGCGTGTAACGATTTGCTAAGAATACATTGTTCCGTTGTAACAGGTGAAACAAAAGTTAAATGTGCCAGTCGCATTTTCGACACATCCGTTCTGAACCACTTCCTCAGCAACATTTCATGTAACTGATGCTAAATCTGTACAATAATACCTCAGTAGCTCCGGCTAACCTTTTATTTAGCACACATCCATTTCACACAATTACATAAGCATGTTTCGGCTTAACGTCAAGACTTAACAGTTCTGTTATTGCAGGATCTGTCTGTTCAAGAGTGCATCTACTCAGCTTTGCCAATGCCTTACGTACGTAGTGAGTTATTCAGTTTAACAGGAAAGATCCTCAACGTGTGCTGAATTATTGGTCATGAGCGCAGTAAAAATAGGCCCCAGGGGTTCAGAGTATGAAAATATTAGCCTTGGTTTCCATGCCAGTTTGGCATCGAGTGAATCCCTGGGGAATGCAGGTGTATAAAATATGAGCAATAGATTGGATGTACCTCTGATGCAGTCAGATCATCGACTAGTGCTTAGGCTGAAATGTAACCCCCTGTTTCTTTCAGCAGCAATGGTAAGAGGGGTTAAAATCAGGCTGAGTTCACTCACTTTAGGAGGAGTTGGTGGTGTAGTGATATTGTCACTGAATGCAGAGAGCCAGGGTAATGCTCTGGAGACCCGGGTTCGAATCCCACCAAGGCAGATGGTGAAACTTTAATGCAATAAAAATCTGGAACTAAATGTCAAATGATGACTATGAAACCATAGGCGATTGTCGTTAAAACCCATTTGGTTCACTAATGTCCTTTAGGGGAGGAAATCTGTCGTCCTTACTCGCTCTAGCCTACCTGTGACTCCAGATTCTCAGCATTGTGGTTGACTCTTAAATGCCCTCAGGGACGGGCAGTAACTGCTGGCCCAGCTAGTGCCACCCACATCTCATGAATGAATACAAAAAACTGGCCTAAGATTGCCGTGGTCCCGCCTAGCACCATCTTGTTTTTGTTGACTTTCAGATCGTTTGAGGGTCCTGCAACAGGCAGATGGGGTCCTGCCTAACATTGGATAGTTGTGGCCCAATGATGTTAGCTGCACCGCTCTGACCTTTGATGTATGATAACAGCATTTCTGAGGCAGCTGAGATCAGATTGCTCAGTTCAACCCATGGATTAAACCCAGGACCATGACCTGAAGAAGAGCAAGGAATTCCCTCTCAGAAAGATGTTAGAGGTCCCATGACACTATTTTGAAGAAGCTCGGGACAGCTATCTTTGGCGTCTTAGCCAACATCAACTGCACAAGAAAACATAGAAACAGAGAAGATAGGAGCAGGAGGAGGCCATTTGGCCCTTCGAGTCTGCTCTGCCATTCATTACAATCATGGCTGATTGTCCAACTCAATAGCCTAATCCTGCTTTCCCCCCATAACCTTTGATCCCATTCGCCCCAAGTGTTATATCTAGCCTCCTCTTAAATACACCAAACACATTATTTGGTCATTGCAACATTGCTGCTGTAGTTCTCAGCTATGGATAGTGATGGTAGAGGCTCCAACATTCTTTCCCTCTCATGGTTGAGCAGGATTCTCTACCACTCTCACCAGCTGTCATTGGCCTGTTGCATGGATTTGTAGTTTGCTAATCAGCTGGCTGTTTGGCTGTGTTACCAACTCACTTTCCTTGGCCACCAAGTCTCGGATGGGATTCAAAGATTTTGGCTGGGAGGCAGGGATGCTATACCCAAAGGAAGTTAGGTATGCCCACTACGACTCTCACCAACTTTTACAGCTGCACCATAGAAAGCATTCTAGCTGGTTGTATCACAGCTTGGTATGGCTCCTGCTCTGCCCAAGACCGCAAGAAACTACAAAGAGTCGTGAATGAACACCAGTCCATCACGCAAACCAGCCTCCCATCCATTGACTCTGTCTACACTTCCCGCTGCCTCGGCAAAGCAGCCAGCATAATCAAGGACCCCATGCACCCTGGTCATTCTCTCTTCCACATTCTTCCATCGGGAAAAAGATACAAAAGTCTGAGGACACATACCAACTGACTCAAATACAGCTTCTTCCCTGCTTTTGAATGGACCTACCTTGCATTAAGTTGATCTTTCTCTATACCCTAGCTATGACTGTAACACTACATTCTGCTCCTTTCCTTCTCTATGAACAGTATGCTTTGTCTCTATAGCGCGCAAGAAACAATACTTTTCACTGTATGCAAAGACATGTGACAATGATAAATCAAACCAAAATCAAATCAAATCAAATCAAATTCAAATCATTGCACCACAAGACTTCCCCATCAGCAGGAGTAACCGCAACAAATTAACAACCTCATTCAGAGAGGCGAACATAGGGAATGGAGGTAAAGTAAAGTTAAAGCAAAGTTTATTTATTAGTCACAAGTAGGCTTACATTAACACTGCAGTGAAGTTACTGTGAAAATCCCCTAGTCGCCACACATCCGCTGCCTGTTCGGGTACACTGAGGGAGAATTTAGCATGGCCAATGCATCTAATCAGCACGTCTTTCGGACTGTGGGAGGAAACCGGAGCAGCCAGAGGAAACCCACGCAGACACAGGGAGAATGTGCAAACACCACACAGACAGTGACCCAAGCTGGGAATTGAACCCGGGTCCCTGGCGCTATGAGGCAGCAGTGCTAAACACTGTGCCACCGTGCCGCCCCATGGATAATGGGTGCTCTTCAGAGATTGGGCAGAGTAAGAGCTTTGTTCTGCATTTAGCTGTGCCACGTTGACCCGATGTGAGAGTGCTTGGTCTGAAATAAATCTTCCATTTCCGAGCACTAATATTCTGATGAGAAATAAAGAGATTGATGCACTAGGATGAAGAACAGTAAAGATGGACCAATAAAAGGAAGATTCTGTCTTTATCACAGATATTAGCACCCCCAATGATTGACAGTGTTACTCCAATCAGGATCAATGTCCCTTTCCCGAAATGTGGTCATCCATCAATTCTGTGATATTTTT